>NC_135569.1:5676539-5874039 GCF_964340395.1 Glandiceps talaboti
TTGTCTCTGTGGCGCAATCGGTTAGCGCGTTCGGCTGTTAACCGAAAGGTTGGTGGTTCAAGCCCACCCAGGGACGATCAGAGTATTTTTTTTTTAGTTTAAAGACCCATGATTCAATCCGAGGTTAGTGATATGTTATCAGTAATTATCAATTATCAATCTAATCACTATCTTTGTTTTCATTCTATGACGTCGAATTTTGTATTTCTATTCACTGCACTCATTGGAAGTTTGATTGGACTAGAAAAACGATCTATATGCATACAGATAACTTACTTTTAATCAATCAATCAATCAATCAATCAATCAATCAATCAATCAATCAATCAATCAATCAATCAACCAATTAATCAATCAATCAATCAATCAATCAATCAATCAATCAATCAATCAATCAATCAATCAATCAATCAATCAATCAATCAATCAATCAATCAATCAATCAACCAACCCACCAACCCACCAACCAATCAGTCAGTCACTCAGTCACTCGGTCACTCAGTCACTCAGTCAGTCAGTCACTCAGTCAGTCACTCAGTCATGCAGCCAGTCAGCCAGTTAGTCGCCCACCCGCCCACCACTCGCTTGCTCGCTCGCTCGCTCAATATCGAAATAAAGATTGCACAGAACTTGTGACGAAAATTCAAGCTGTACATATATCTCAAGATGAATACCGAATGCGTGGATTATATGTGATCTAGCTGTTCGTACTGACGGCTCGTATCGCAGACCATCAAGATTTTGCTTGTCTTTGCTATTCTGTAAGGTTCGTACACCATGACGGGACGGCCTCACATCGTCACTTCGGGCAACCCTATGAGCAGACCAGACCGTTGAGGGCGGAGCGACACTACGTACTAGTATCTTCCAGTCTAACCATATGCCACTTCTATACTGGCATACACACAGTGGAGGAAAAATCACCTCCACTGACTGTGGTCTAACTGACGACCACAGCTGTTCAGGAATGTGTAGAATTATCAGAAACTGCATGTAATGTCCGAATTTTGAAATTCATATCTCAAAACGTCTTCATTTCTTGGGTTGCCGTTCAATGTGTTGGGCCCTACTGTCTTTCTGTGTCCAAGGTATATATTCGTGGAATCAGTTGTCGGCTTGACGATTGACCGATACCCCCTCTCCACCCCTGTGCTATCTCACCCCATCCCTTAGTCTTGCCGCTAGACCCCTCCAGCTATTCTGCTCACTGCAAGGGCGACCGAAGGTCGCTAGTGAGGGCGATGGCGTTCGACGTCGAGGCTCGATCTCGATTGCACCTTTCAAAGAAAGTCCGAGGTCTAGCAGCTAGACTGCTCATCCATGTGCCTTTAGAATCATGTGAATACTAGTATATTTCGTTCGCAAAGAGTGTCGAAGTTCAAACCTTGAATACTAGCAGGCTACCCTTGTTAGACCATGGATGTATTATCCCCTAAAACAATACCAATCAAGTTAAGCTGAATGTACTCATGTGGATTTTGCCTAAAAGAGCTTGAGATACAATGATGTTAAAGAACCCAAACATATGTAAATCTTTTAAACAATAGCTTCCCTTCAAATCTAAGCAACCTATGCACTTGAGTTTCAAAAGACGCTACGGCCAATATCCCAGGCGTCGCTATCGGCATTACCACAACTATGAAGCAGACTCGGTGCATGCGTAGACAATATTTAGCCTTTTGACTTCGCTTTCGACGACTGGCATGGTTATATAACACGATGTTCGGTCAGTAAGACTGCTTTTGTTGTGTTTGTGGCGCATTGTTGTTAGACATTCTGTTATTTCTAGTAATCCCAACCATTTACAATGGAAAGCGTTCATTTTTTGTATGTTTTCTGGTCGATAGTATTGAACCTGTTGGCTAGGGGTAAAACTGTGTCCGATTTCTTGCATAAGTGCTTTCTGAAGAAAGAATCGATTCGTCTGATAATATGCAAGTAAATCTTGGTGATATCCCCCTTGATCTAATTGTTTTTGTCTACAACTGCAAGTTTTTATAAACGTATTTGAACATTCCGTACAACTAACCAAAAGAACTTGTGCAGCGCCACCATCGAGTGTGTTTTACATTCTATAGCCTTATCCCACGCAACTTGGGGGAAATGATATTGTTGCCAAGGCAACACAAATTGGAATCATAATGATGTTAATTCGTCTCAGCAAGTTTGGTCTTGAACAGTTTTAAATATACCTTGATTTATTTCATTTGCATTATTTTAGTCTAGAAACGGGCGCCTAAAGAAATATCGGTCTTTGACACCTAGGTACCTGAATTTGCATATATTGAAGCTAATCTTCTCACACCTCTAGTACCCCTCTCATTCAAATGATGTTGCCGTGGCAATACAAATGATAAAAACTTTACTGCCCCAAATAACGATTTTGTGAATCCCGGTAGTACGGCTTACGGTAGTACGGTTTAAAGGCCTTCCCTTAGACCACTGAAGAGAATTCTCTACAGTGACGTGGTCTGAGGCCTTCCTGAAGTCAGACCCTTTCACCATATAACCTCGATTCGCATACACTTCGAGAGTGATGTATTTTTCTTTGTCGTTTGGTTGTTCTTCGTAGACAGATCACGTAAAGATTGGATTCCCTGTGGTAAGATGAAATGGTTTAATGACCAGCTACACATGGTGGCATTACAGTAACGAGTTTCCTTTGCGTGTGTCTATATGCGGTATATAATAACCTCGAATAAAACCAATATGCAATTTCTTTCATTTACTGTTAAACCTAAATTTCGGCATAAGTTGTGTACACTACATTAAAGATGTGTACATTGATACTATTATGGTGATCAACAATTTACCTTGATTGTTGTAGACTGTTTTGTATTATTTACATGCTATAATGTTGACTTTCCCTTCACCAAACTTTCAGAATCGCGAGTCGACGAGACTACATTGAAAAATTGCCTTTATACTCGCTTGGTGCACGCACACAATAACACACACACACACACACACACGTGACAAAACAAACACAAACAAACACATGTACAATCATAGGCGGACAGACAGACAGACAGACAGACAGACAGACAGACAGACAGACAGACACACAGACAGAAATACAGACAAACAAACAAACACATACATACACAAAAACAAACAAACAAACAAAAACAGACAGATAGACAAACAAACAAACAAACAAACAAACAAACAAACAACAAAACAAAAAACACAGGCAGGCATAGACAAACACAAACACATGCACGCATGCATTCACACACGCACTGACGTAATCACTCAGGCACACACATATACACAAGCACATTCATTGTTCATTAGCCAACGCTTCCTTCAACCAAATAGCAAGCCAGTCAATCAGTCACGGTCAGTACATCAACACAGAGGGCAAACAAGCTAGTAAACCTTTTTAATAGAAAAGAAACAATTGAACACTGAATCAATAATTAAGCCAAGAATCATTAAAACAGTAATATAAAAGACAGGTATTTTAATATCATTGTTTGTAATATTAAAAACTTCTTTGTTATGTTTCACGTTGACCCTTTATATGTTAAATGCGATTACCATATTATCTCTGTGGCACAATTGGTTAGCTCGTACGGCTGTTAACCGAAAGGTTGGTGGCTCAAGCCAACCAGCGGACGTTGTGAACGTTATTTTTTGCTAAATAACGAAAAAAACCTAATTTTTTAGCATCCAGTTGTATATCACTGCAGTAGTACATCAATTTGCTTAAAATTTAATTAAACTTACCAAATTGTATCTTTTCAGTGATTATACAGCAAGTTTCATGGTAATGTTCACTGGCTGTACTTGATACAACCATGGGGTTCTACTTCCATGATACAACCACCATGCAGACCTGACATACAGAATCAAAATATTGGCACTCGAGTGTCTGTGTCTAGTTACTATTTGTTTAAAACTCAGGCCACTATCATTGTGGTCTGAGGTTTATTTCGTTTGGACAAAATCACAGTCGCTCTGATCACATGTAGCAAGAAATGTGCAGTTTCTTATTGGTTTCTGCGTGGTTGTATCAAACAGAGCCAGTGAACACTAATATGAAATGGGCAGTATAACATTCTCGCTAGGTCGAAACGCTTTTCAAACATTTCTCCAAACTTGACGTTTTCATTATATACATTGCATAGAATCTATGCTGTGTATGTCTATTTTGAAGCTGATAAATTCCCAATAGACACAGCGTAACAATCACTCTTTTGTTGTTGGTTTCTTCAACTGAATTCCAGCGTGGGAAACGGCACATCCGGGTAATTAGCATCGATGGCAATTCAAAAACAAAAGAACAAGCTATAATGGTGAAATACAAATTAACGGTGAATTGGCTTAGAATGTCCATGGATGTATTTAGTGAGATAATACATCATGGAATGTCAGGCTGGTTATATGCAGTAGATTAATGGGAACTTGAAACATCGGGTTAAATAATGGGATTAATTACAAATGAGCATTTTCACGCAGCCGCTAGCTGGTCACAAGTTTTAATAGTTACTCTGGTTTCACCTATTCAAATATAAAAACGGAGATATGCATGGTCCATATGTATGGAAGTATTATCCGTGATACTTCCATGGTCTAATTTATTCCAATTATGTCACAAAGACAAACCGTAATGCCATGAATAATGGAATGTGGTCGAAGGTGAACGTGTACCTCACTGAACCATATTGAATGACAGTGTTTTGTTGGTAATGGAGTGTACACGTATCTCTGACCAAAATGACTTTTGAAGATAGACACGAAACCCTTTCGTGCAGGGTCTAACCCTCCTTCCTCTGACACTGGAGGTATGAAGGGAGAATTATTGCAACTAACGAACGTTAATTGTTTACGAAGACCGGAAATACTTATCGTCGACAACTGTCACTCTACAATATTATCAGTTTTTGTATTTTTGAAAATGTAATTTGCAACGAAAACATTTTTGTGAGACGTAAAAACTTCTATAGTTAATCTGGTTCGACAGTACCATGTATACGAGCGTTTCTCTGGTTCTTGACCTATCACTGAGCAACTTTGTTTTAAAAAAGCGATTCTCTGGAGTGAAACATTCAGAGAAAGAAAAAATGATAAAGCTACCAATCAAAGATGGAAATTGCAAAGAGGGTATTGGAAAAGGTGGTATATTGGCTGGACGTACTTGAGTCACGTGTGAAATGGTCAACCAAAACACTAGAGAACATAGCAATCGAAAGACAGACATTCTAGCTACACTCACTTTAATCGACGTCACGAGTTTAGGCCTAACAAAACAAAATGTGTGGTACCGATTACGCACAGTTTTAGAATAGGTGGAGTGGGTATATTTTTTATTTTATTATTAGTATATATATATATATATATATATATATATATATATATATATATATATATATATATATATATATATATATATATATATATATATATATATATATATATATATATATATATATATATATATGTATTATTCATATGTGAGTGTCTAGTTCAGGTAGTTATGTTTTCCATTGTTTTCTGTCCTATGCAATTGGTTTCTTCTCATCAGATGTACAACCATTACAGATTGAAACTAGGTGGAGTTGGGTAACCGGAACCAACAATTTTTTTATGGGCCTTGTCTAAGACAAACTTGTCACAACAAATCACACTCTCACTTTCACTTTGAGGCACTGGCAAAGTCAAACTCAATGACATCATAGAACAGAATAAAACCTTCCAGAAAACGTATAATTCTTATTCACTGTTGAGAAACAATCATTTGAATATATGCTGAACTTGAATTTGCGATAACCTTGAGTTGTATACATCTCAGGATATCAATCTTTTTGTTTGTAGTACCGACATTCAGCCAATAACTTTTCTATAGTAAATGTCTCGGATGTCATACGCTTTAGTTACTTTATTTCTGAGTTTGTATACATCTGAAATATATCATTATATCATATTGCTCCTATAAATATCAAGTACAGGAAAATAAACTTATTTATAAGCATCTTATTTCATATCTATGAATATTTTACCAATTTTCACAACTTTTAGATATTCCAAGGCTGTACAAAGAAAAGAGAGATTGAACTAGCACCGCTTTTTATTTTGTGACAATCATTGGCATCCCAAATATCATCGATTATTTATTTTTTTTTTTAAATTTGACAAATCCGCTTTCACCAAGAATTTAGCTAGGAATACACATTTTCAATAGAAACTTGATTAAAAATCTAAGCAATATACCTTAACATTAATTTCAAGTCACACTTTGACTTTTGCGCCACCAACGGTCAAGGAAATAGATGCTTCATAAATACACGCCAAAGCCCAATCTAATTCAGGTTTGAAATCCTTAATCATGGTTTGGTTTGGTTAAACTAATTTTGACTGGAAAATCATCATAATTTTATTTCTTATAATTTAAAAGCGCATTACATTAATATAATCACAAGCCATACACCGGATGGTTAAAAACAAATGACAGAAATAAAAAAACAACTTTAAGACAAAGAATATACCATTCGAAAATATTAAAAATTCAGAATAAAAAAAAATACACGAGTAAAAACATATACATACACAACAAATAAATATATCAAGAATCAGACATTTATTTAGAAAATCTATTTGAATAATTAGTAGATGAAAAAACTCTAAAAATGGATCCCAGGTGAATGTGTAATTAATCTATTACTTGCAAGGGCAACAGAAATTGTCTGGTTACGGGTTACCCAACCTAGTTTTTTACTGCAGAAAAAATTATTTCGAACAAAATTTGCAAAACTTCACGCGAGAAATAGTGAGATGTGATGTGATGAAGATGTCATCGCCTCGTGTGAACCAGAACGCCGCAAACCATATCGGGAAGGGTTCTAGATAAGGGAAAACATTACAAAAAAGCTATAAAATAAATAAATAAATAAATAAATGAATGAATAAATAAATGAATAAATAAATAAATAAATGAATGAATAAATAAATGAATGAATAAATAAATAAATAAATAAACTAACGAGCCTACCAATCCACCCTATTCTGAAATTGGGCGTTACCGGAATCACATATTTTTTTATATGGAATAATGAAACTGAATGATTCATTCAAATATGCATTTCCTCAGTGTTTCAAAAGATTTTCTTGTAAAATGTCACTGTCTAGTCATTATTAGGACAATCTATGTACGTTATGAATTTGGTGTGCAATACAAACAGTTAACCTAACGTTACCAGATACTTTTTTTTTCATTTCCCTTTTTTCCCCTTATTTTTAAAAAACAACTGTTTGTGCTGGAATTACTCCCAGCGATTTTCTGTTATGCAGACAAATACACACAAACACACACAAATGCTACAGAGATGTAACCAGATATTAATTTTTAAACTTCAATGTCTTTTGGTGAAAACTACAAACTTTATATGATAAAATATATATTAATAGGTTTGCATCTATATTAAAAGACTCATTATTTAGTTAATTAGTACTTAATTAATAATTAACAGTATGCATAAAGACTTATCTGTGCAGGCGAATAGTTACAAATAAATTCAAACTTTGTACCGCATCAGAATACTTGGATAAATCCTGGCTTTTAATCTGAATCCTCCTTCTTCAAGGATGTGAGGTCACATTGTTTACACATGCGTGATTCCATTGCTAAGTTATTGAAGTGTTCCAAACAGAAGGTGAAAGTGTACCAGCTTCCGTTTCTGTCAGGTTTAGAGGAGGTTGTAATGTTCTGTTTTTAGGTTCAATAATTTCGTTCAAAATTTTGTGTTTCTAAATCTGTGTATTTTAGTTGTTGTCAGATTTTGTTCAAGCAAAGATGTTAAAGAAGTGTCTTCTCAAACGTCTGTGGGTCAAGTGTGCGCGGATGAAAATCATAATGCGCATGCGTGGGAGCTAGATTTGAGGTTTTATCGTAGGTTCAATTCATTCCATTTTACTTCTTCGTCAGAAAATATTGAAAAAACCGACACCAGTTTTCTGATTTCAATAAAACTGGCAAATTTAATATCAGTTGAAATCTTCCGAGGAAAATTTTAAAGTGCTTGACGCGTATTAGTTTGTTACTGTGGTAAATGTAATACTACATCCTGTTCGTATTGTTCATCTAATTATACTTGTTAATTTAGTTTTAATTAAATGCAAAGGGTGGGAAAAACCGTTGGAATTTATGAGTAAATTTAGCTTAAGGATATAAATAGATACATTCTTAACAAAAGCGCATTGTTTCGTTTTGGACAATCGGGAGAAAGATAACATAAAATGACTTGTCACTGTATTCTGATTTGACTTGTCCAAACTTGATTTGAATGAATATAAAAGAATACATATGCATACCTCAACTACAATCTCAAAATAGTTTAATAGTAAAAGACAAAATAATGCTTTCTTTATTGACCAGGGTTTCCTACTTCTTACAAACTAAGTTGGCTAAATTGGGCCTTCAAATATTAGGTGTTTGAAACGGAATTAGAGGGTAGTGTTCATTTATTTATGTCTGCTTGTATCGACAACTGTACAACAGTCAACATTTGGCTGTTATCAAACGTTGGATGTCACGTGATTGAAAGTTCAGTCGGCCATGGCATCATTTGGACATCAGAAGAACGCTCACCTTCTCCCTTTTAGTAGTGAAGATTATTACAATCTAGATTACCAATTTACCAATCCCAAAGGCCAACTTGACACAAACTCAGTATAATTTAAACTACGCAGCAGTCAAGGCATGGAACGCAGTGCCCCTACCAATTAAATCACTTCACAGTCAGGAAAAATTTAAGTCTGAATTAAAACAGTTTTTATTCAGTTAGTGACATTCCATATACATGTATATAGCCCATTTATTTATTTGTGACAGCAGTGATTTGTAAAATTTGTACAACTTTAGTTTATGAATATTTAGTATATGTATGAATGTATGATTGGTTTGGTTTGTTTTTTCTATGAGTGAGTGTGATGCGTGTGTATATAAAGAACATTTGTTATGTATATATTTATCTTTTATAACAGTGTAACCAGCAATACATTATACTAAGCATGTCAGTCAGGGCCTTGGACCTCGATTAGTTCAGAAAGAACTACTGTCCTTGGTCCTCACCAGAATCTCATTTTGTCCCTAGACGTTGTATTTTCTATATATTTATTCAATATCTGTATAATCTGTGTAAGTTCTGGTGAAATAAATTTCAATTCAATTCAATTTCAATTCAAAATTTATATCTCAGCTCTCTGTGTTTGAGATAATGGACTCCGATTGTCCCGAGAACTCTCGACTTTCTAAATCGGTGGAGTCATGATGTTCAAATGGATAGAGACTGGTTTACAATCTGTATGGTGTGGTGGGTTCAGGCCTCGATGCTGCTGTCTGCTTCTGAATTAAAGCCCTCATGCAAGATTTGAACCATGATAGTGCCCCAGTCAACCGAGCTGTATGATTGGGGACCTGATAGGACAGATGTTGCAATGTGATTGCGTTAATCCTATGCGCTTATAGAGGATGCAATGGATTGTATGTTCCCCAGGGAGTTGAGGATTTGGTACAAAGGGCCATTGTACCGCTATAGATCCATGTCAGGGGTAATAATTGTAAAACTCTTTGGGCACAGAGTGGGATAGCTGTATATCAAATCTAACATTATCATTGATGAAAGTTGTAAGATGTTTAGTAGCCTATGTAACAAGCTCCTTATCAATTCATATTCCGTTAAATGGATACTAGAATTATCCATAATCATTATGCTAATTAGCTATCCCTGTGTAATCATTACAATGAATGACAACATGCCAATCGGGAACCGTACTCGTAGCACGCCCAATACGCCCAATGAATCATCTTTTGTTTTCTATTTTATTATCATAACAATAGACTTCTGTTATCAAACCTACTACAAAGTTATGTAACTGTTAGGGGTGGTGTGGGCTGGTGGGGGTATTTGTGTGTGTGACCTTCCTGGAATATTTACCTGTGTATGTACATTCATAGTTACATGTCACTGCTCCACCCTACATTAAATGTGCCTTGTAGTGAATATATAGCTTTTTTCAAGAACAACTCTCTCGTTCTGAAAATTCATCATTAGAAAATTTCCAAATCGTGGAGAAATACGT
Source organism: Glandiceps talaboti (assembly GCF_964340395.1). Classification (NCBI taxonomy): domain Eukaryota; kingdom Metazoa; phylum Hemichordata; class Enteropneusta; family Spengelidae; genus Glandiceps; species Glandiceps talaboti. The sequence goes on from NC_135569.1 coordinate 5,686,623, forward strand.
GTACTTTCTGTTTTAATGAGAAACTACGTGCATTATATGCATTATATGCCACAGATATACCACAGAGCACGTCAGAACTTAGCAAAGACGATATTTATAGTATCACGGCTACTTGGTTTGTGCTAGAATATTGTAAACGTGTGACTGTCTTGGGGAAGATAATAGTGAGATTAAAATACAGGACATACAGTATATAGTGAACGCTTTATAAACGGAAGTAGAACCCCTTAAACGGAAGTGGAACCCATTTTAATATTGAATTTCTCAATTTCCCTAGCTAGCTATGTAACATGTTAAATGATGTATCTTGAAGTGGTATCGTGTCACATCTCTCCTCTTCTTTGTTTTCTGTTCACTCCCTTTTATTGCCTTGTGTAAATAAATATGATTTTAAGGTAGGAGGTGTCAAATTCGAATTACGTCAACGACGCAACTTTTGGCGCAGACTGAAACTCGCGCTCTTGTCAACATTCGAACGCTAAATAAACCCGGAAGTGAAGTGAAGTGTTAAATGTTTTTCAAGCACTGTACGTACTCATGGAGATTTAGGGGGTGAACGGAAGGTAATCTCGTATAATTGAGTTTCAGAAGTCATTGCGAAGAAAATTAGCTTTACTACTATGTATGACTTAAAGAGGAGCTGTTTTATAAATTTTAGACTTGATGAAATGTATCATCAACCACACTCCCTACGCTATATTGCCGGTCTGGAAACGTGGCCCACACACCATTCACACCTTTCATCTCTACAGAGTAAGTTATACTGTCATGAATATAATTTTAATACCGGTGACAGGTTTTGCCAGTGTGGGCTTTTTGACGTGAGAAGGTGACATATTGATCACTATAAAAATATCTTCGCATTTGATAATTTTCCACACTACACGTACGTAGACACAACAATGGCGAAAAAATTGCAACAAAAACATTATTCAAATGTACGTAAACAATCAACTCTCAGGTACCATAGAAGCAAAATCCATACGACCTCTTCTTCCATCAAAATTGAATTTTTTTTGACATAAATCTTTCGAGTCTGGTGCCAGAACGTAGTGCATTTATTAACATAATCATGACAATGCAAATGAGAAAAGTAAATGTAGTTACGTCCTTGCGCTTTGTACTCATTGCTTGGATTGTGTCAATCCCCCTCCCCCCCCCCCCCAATTTTCCAACTTTGATTGGCTTCGTTCTAGATCGGTCAAAGTATGTCAACTTGGTTGCTTGTATTAAAAGGTACGTATATCGAAATATACATCGATAACTTTATGTCCAGATTTGATTTTCTGATTTCGAGAAACCAAGCGAATTTGAGAGCCATGGTAATTCACTTCATTGTGGCATGCATTGCGAAATTCTTGAACTGAGTGTTACTGAGTGAAGTCGAGGACGGCAAGCTTTCCTGAGACTAGCTGGAGGGCATTTGAAAAACTTTGTTCGACAACTAACTTTTACTGGGGCTTCCAAAATCACAAATATAGAGCTAAATTTCTTGCATGATTCATGAAATTTTTGATCTGATCGCACAACATGACGTCACCTCACATACGTGTAATTCTACTAATACTATGCCGTTGATTTGTACACTCCAGTGTTGTGCGTAGAACTATCGACGTCGACAGTGACGAACATTTCATTTTCGTATACTTTAAATTTAATCTTTTTCACTCGTTCTGAAGACATGGCTTTTCTGTTTATTTTCAGATTCTTCGCAAGACTACAAAGCAATGCATTCAACTCCGGTTCATACTTTCTTTTCCAAGTTTGGAATTTTAATGTAATATTCAGATTTGATATAGATAATACACTGAATCCATCAAAGAATGACCACTCTAATGACAAATAGTAAAATGTATTGATGTACCTTGTAGACCGAATATTTGGGCATAACAATTATAGATTCATGACACTAAACAAAAGTTCATTACGTTCAAAGCATACCAATAAGCAATCCATACATTTGTTCTGTATACATGTGTAAATGTACGTATGTCTGTATGTTCATGAGTATCTCTGTAAATTGGAATAATTTCATTTCAAAAACCATTGCACCTGTTCCACTATATACTTGGATTGATATCACAAAGTCCTTTCAGATTTCATATAGTTTGGCACACCTTTTTGCCAATTGAGGGATATCATGCACTATACCCAAGATGTTTCCATTCCGGCAATTATTATGTGTAGGAACAAAAAATCTCAAGACTGTCCTTACGGAAGGCATTCAGTTTAAATCTGCTTTTAGAATATTATACTGACGCTCTTGTATTTGGTTTATAAAACGTACTGACAGAGATTGAAGTATTATTCCAAAGTTTGTTACATTTGTGTTGTGCTTGAGTGGAACATACCAGTCCCTTTGTTGTCCTCCCGCTATGCTAATGTGTTTTGATAAGTACTATGTACTGTGCACTATCGTTGTAAGTCCTCAGGCTTACGAACACTTTGTATTATTGAATGGCGGAGTATTGAAATAGTAACGTGTCTTTTTTCACTGTAACTATGTGAAAAGTGCAATAATATTGCTCGTGGCTAATTGTTTGTGTTGAGATTGATGTCTGTGCTGTGGACAGAACTACTTTTTTTTAATAGTTTGACTAATGTCCAATTATAGACCTACAGGTGTTGGGTCTATGGTGCAACAAATGGAATAGGCGTCACGGAATAGTAATGAAGATGACTCCGCCTTGCAAATACAAAAAAAACCTGGCTATTACATACTGTGGTCGAGTTAAACTTCAACTTCCTATCTCAGTTCAAGAGGAGAGGGTATATCCTCAGACCACTATAGCGAATAGTGCTCTGAGGACAGGTATATCGCAGTCCACTTGCTTTGCAGAATTAGTACCTAAATTATTATAAAGGCCAATGTTCAATGGAGACAAAATTGCACAGACTATTCTCTAGTGTGTTTTTTGACCATTTCTTTCTATAGCTCTATCAGATAATCGTTTTCACACCTAGATTTTAATCCTCGTCCGACTCGGGCCTTTAAATAAACTTGGCATGGCTGGTGAAGCTTCTACGACATCCACTAAGCTAGCTTTACATAACCTACTTGAGACTACTACAGGGGATTCGGAATATGTTGTGAATTCACGCTTACAGATATTTGATCAGAGTGAATGGTAAACTCTCTGACAATTCAGCCAAGCTGGTGGGCTGTTCAAGAGAGCCTAGTTAGTACGTCAATAATTTCTGCCAATGGCAACTATGTGACGGCTAAAAAGCTGTGTCACCTGGGCAAGTCATGATGAACATATAATTGGACCCCGGAATTTTACTACGTAACGGATCAGACCACTAAAGCAATACTGTACCCCAGACCACCAAACAATAGTTTTTCGTGGTTTTAGACTGTACCTAGGTGTGTGAAAAGATTATTCACCTCGAAAAGATTGTAATAAAGGAACGAATAGAATTTACGGCGGAGGGGGGGGGTGAGGAGAAAACGGGGGTGCACAAGAAAATGGGGATGTGAAGGGAGGGGGGAAGGGGGCTTGAAAATTCTGATGGTTTGAAAGGGTCATACGGTCTTTTACTCCTGGTTTGAACTAACTTTTTACCCCAGGAACAGTTGTTTACCAAGTATATTTTGCAAAATTTAGTGCGGCTTACCACATGGCGGGTGACTACCAGAGAATTTGTTTGTGTACATCTTCATCACTCGCAATGTATTATAAAGCATCCAGTAATATGTGTCTTTTGAAATGTTGCCCCTCTAAATGACTTCCTATATGTCTTTTACTGCATACAATTCGTAATTCTTTTTTCCACAACTAGGCATCTTATGGTACCAATTCCAAGACTTGTTTGGTGGTCTGAATATAAATGTATTCCTTTAATGTATCCAGGACATTTGCGTTTTGAGCTTCTAAATTTCCGCTAGTTTTCAATTGTTTTGAGATACTGTTTTTTGACATTTGGCTTTACATGTTTCTGTTGATAAGACAATGTATCATATCACAGCGTTCTACTAGTAGTGTTCAATACACGTACCCCAGATAAAGGGGTCTACCCCATCTATGTTGAGATTCGAGTTCACGATTGTCACGTTTATATAGGATAGGTCGTGACGTCATAACGACTAAAAGGTTAAAGTGGAATGCCAGACCAGGAAATAAAAGTGTTTTAATAAATTTTGGGTTATGGAAAGTCATTTCATGATTTACACATCACATAAATTTTGCTCGATTGCCAAGATGCACCATACTGAAACTGTTTTTACCTTCACTGTTCCAGCAATTCATAGTCAGCAGACATGCACATATATTATATGAACAATTAATATTCATGACAATTTATCTGAAGGCCCTTCATTCTTGTAATTACTACGAGGCTCCCCAATTTCTCTGTGGATACATTTCCTGATGGCATAAAAGTATGTATGGTATGGCACTGATTGACTAAAGCTATGTGACAAATAACGTCGTGTTTGCGAATGTTATTTTGGATGCGAGATCTTGAGATGGCTTGAGATGTAAAATACTTGAGCATTAAAATACATATACACACCAGTTTGTTTATCCGTTGAACACGAGACAAGCATGGCGGTTAGAATCATGGTACATCTATAGCAGCAGTAGAGTTGGTCAGGAATGTGAAGAATCTGTAGTCAATATGGCCTTGGGCTTAAAGTTTAGACTGGTGTGTCGACATAACGTTTTATTTTTATGGGCAATAAAAATGTCTGATAAACAACATTTCTAAGGTGTGGAATACACTCGGGTACCATGTGATCGCAAGCTTGTTGATGAAAATAACAAACACTTGTCTCCCCTAATACATCCATGTTTAATACGTCACTATTCTATATTACAACTTGCATGCCATCCCTTACAGTAGAAAGGCCACGTTTACATCTCGAGCTTCGTCAACTTTGGTAACCGTTTCGTTTCGAATAAATAGTCTTTTTCAAAGGAAAAATCGGTGACATACAGAAATGTTAGGTTAAAACCTGAACATATCTGAATGTAATAATGGAACAAATCGACAACCGCGCGTGATATATAAACGGTTATACGTGGTAAAAGTTCTAGTATTCGCACGCACCAAATAGAACCCGACTCCGATAGAACACGCCTGAAATTTAAAAAACCCTGATTAGATTGGGAATGACGAGAATAATCTATTAATTTCAAGGGGTTCCAGCGTTCCAAGACCGAAAATGATTTCTTCTTCCTTTAACCTCAATACTTTCTCATCACCAGAAACCTTACAAATTCCTGAAATGGACATATCTGATACACTGTGAATGTGATCGGTGGTAATAAAATGCATAGATACTGGATAGTTACGATTCTTTTGTCTGGTCAGGCGGAGATGTTCCATGAAACGATCACCAAGACGACGTACAGTTGAACCTATATATAAAATACCACATTTCTGACATGTAATGCAATACACTACATTAGTACTAATACAAATAAATCTACTTGTAACAGGCACACTGTTCTTTGGGCCAAAAACATGATTAGTATTGTATATAATGTTTTTAACTCTAGTGGAAAAGGGATGGTATGTAAGAGCTAGTATGGGACGATCGTTGTTACTCTTCTGATCATGTGATTTGATACAATTCAGCTTCCCTAGACAAAGATGATACTTTATGTAAAGCCGCATTGGTAACAGACATAGGATAACCACGTCGATGGAAGTACGTGCAAAATTCAGCAGACCTTTCTCTGAAATCCAAACCACTACTACACATATACGACGTAAACGAAGTAATTGTGAATAGGGAATGGAATCTTTACACTTATTAGGATGTGATGAATAGTTAGTTCAGAAATATCATAAGTATAGTGAATAACAGGATTAAAATTACATATGTAGTTAATAAACTGCATAAGGTCCTCAAGTTTGAGTGATGCTGCACCAACGCCGTCATCAATAAATCGTTTATATAGATCAGGTAAGATCCCTTGATACGAGCTGAAAATAAGGTGTTCTTGATAAGACATAAATAAACAAGCATAACTAGGGTCAAGACAACTTCCCATAGCAACGCCGCGTTTCTGCACAAAAATACCTGTCATTAAAGGTAAAATAATTACAGGTAATGTATGTATGTATGTATGTATGTATGTATGTATGTATGTATGTATGTATGTATGTATGTATGTATGTATGTATGTATGTATGTATGTATATGTATGTATGTCTGTCTGTCTGTATGTGTGTGTATGTGTATGTGTATGTATGTGTGTGTGTATGTATGTATGTATGTATGTATGTATGTAAGTATGTATGTATGTCTGTCTGTCTGTCTGTCTGTATGTATGTATGTATGTATGTGTATGTATGTGTGTGTGTATGTATGTATGTATGTATGTATGTATGTATGTATGTATGTATGTATGTATGTATGTATGTATGTATGTGTATGTACGTACGTATACATGTGCATGCATACATACATACATACATACATACATACATACTATATATATATATATATATATATATATATATATATATATATATATATAGTATATATGTATGTATGTATGTGTGTGTGTATGTATGTATGTATGTATGTATGTATGTATGTATGTGTGTGGGGGGGTGGATGTATGTATGTATGTATCTATGTATGTATGTATGTATGTATGTATGGATGGATGGATGGATGGATGGATGGCTGGATGGACGTTGACGATGAAGAGTTTTTATTGGTTGGTTCTTAAACCATCTGTGTTAGTTATTATGCATTATGTTAATACAGAGGTGTATTCACTAATTATAAATTAACATAGTCTTTGATGAGAATACAGTGCCACGTCGACTGCCCTACACGTGCTGAGGGTTGAGGCAGTCCACGGACCGTTCCAGAGGTTTTCTCGATGGTTACCTCAAAAGGGGCCCGTCTTCACTTTAGCTGTTCGGAGACATGTTGTTCCCGGTATCGAGACTTTGACGTCGCTAAAAGAGTAAGCTGACCCTGACGTATGGTATGGAACGGTGCGGATATTGCCGTAAAAGCCAGGAGAAATACTTCAAGGACAGTTCGGTACAACGCGTACGGAGGAACCGTGAGTAGAAGTTTGTCCCACGTAGCCACATTCAACACTCAACGAACTCAGCGTCCTAGGATCTGTACTCTTTGAAAGTTTGTGTGCACTACCGGTAAGACTAAGGAAGTCGTCATTGTTTAAGGCCGGGGTGGAGGTCCGGAGGGGAATGGCAATGAAAAATTTGAAAATATGGGTAGGCCCCCCCCCCCCCATTTTGCTCAAAAAAATTCAATAACCCCTCCCCCCCATCTGACACGGTAAATTTGAGTGATCCCCCCAACACACTCACACTGCTTACATTAATAATATAAAGTGATGTGTTTTTAGGAGGCAGTGACTCTGATTTCGATTCAACAAATGTGAATCAAATTTTTTGAAAATAATTATTTTTAAATAATTATATGAAAAAAACATGTAATTATTTGCTATTGTCTATCTTCCCCAAATTTTCTGTTCAATTGTCCTAAATAATTCCCATTACACTATAGGTATGTGATTGTGTTGATAGCGTAGAGAGTATAGGTTTTACATATGCTGGTCTGTCCTAGTCTGTCCGAGCGGGACGAGGTCAGGAGGGGGTTCCCCTCCTGCTGTAGAAGCTTTTTGACATTTTGTTACTAAAACATACAGTACTGCTAGTCAGAAGTGACATATTGAAACAGTTTGTGTATTGTCAGAAAAAGGTCATGAGGGTGTATCTGTGTAAAAACAGTAGAAACCAGAATTTAAGTGAAGTATTTCTACTACATCATTTGTTTATTACATTTAGAGAAAATTTGACAGTAAATAAAATTATATTTTGAATTCTGTAATAAAAGTTTCAGAGTATTATATATCATAATGGATCGATATCGCAATTATGAGTGACAACTTTTAGTAGCCCCTTTCTGTTTCTCTTGTTTTTCAGTAACCCGCTAAGACATTTAAATTATAGAGCGACCCCCCCCCATTCCTCCGGGACCCCCCCCCCGGCCGTAAATAATGACGGCTCCCTAATAGTCGTGATATTAGAAAGTCAAGACGCAAGTCAAGTCTGAGAACTGAAAATTTTGTTATTTAGAAGATTTGGTGAACTACTTTTGTCTATAAGTTCATAAATCCTGCAATACACTTACAATTCTTATTATTCTATGTTTTGTTTCATTATAACTGAATTAAATACGATAATTGTTAAGTGTAATGCTGTGTAGTATCCTATGTTTGACCGTTTCATGCTTCGACTGGAAATTTAGGGGAAAAGGTATTTAATTGTACGCTATTCCCTTTATCGCCTTTATATTTCTCAGACGACAAATGGACCATTGATGACTGCATTTATTGGAAACCACTGTAAGAACTTTATTGCAGGAACGTGTATGTATGTATGTATGTATGTATGTATGTATGTATGTATGTATGTATGTATGTATGTATGTATGTCTGTCTGTATGTCTATCTGTCTGTACAACAAACGCCACTTTCAGGCATCCAGAAGACAAAGGGGGAAGAATGACCTGTTAATACCAATTGTCTCCTGTCATGTTAATGGAGCTTTACCTCAATTCAATTTGATCCGTGATCCTTTTTTGACCACACGTGTATTCCATAATACTGTACAAATGTCAAAGGTCAATTAAGATTAAGCTTCAAATTTAAAGGCCGGGGTTTGTTTTGGACCGACTTGTCTCATATCATTGACAAACGTTGGACACTGGAGACAAACTACGATCTTTTTCACATCTAGGATTAATGCGAAGTACGAGGTTTACGAACGCCACATCCTGGGTGTCAAAAGATTGCTTGATATAGAACAAAAATATATGAACGTCAGCAGATGAAGGGTGTACGACTCAAGCTATAGAAGCATACTACTGGGAATGTACATGGTGAGTAACCAAACAGAGCAAATAAACAGACATATAGATATACAACCGTTCTACATACATACATACATACATACATACATACATACATACATACATACATACATACATACATATATACATACATACATACATACATATATACACACACACACACACACGTACGTACGTACGTACATACATACATACACACACACACACACGCATACATACATACATACATACATACATACAGACAGACATACATACATACATACATACATACATACATACATACATACATACATACATACATACATACATACCTAATTATATAATATGATATACATGAAACGCCTGTTATTATATTTGTCCACGCCAATCACTGTAACCCATTGTAATTTTTGCTATTATTCTGCTGTTAACATGATTGTAAATTAACCCTGGCATGACAAAGTAAGAGAGTCTCAAAGGCTCACGTAATTAGTGTCAATCTTTTGTTGAACAAGTTATGCGTTAGCGTATAAATTTAAAGTTATGCAACAATTATCACTGGAGCCAAGAGGATTGCACTAGATCGTCCCTTTTTGTTCATGACCAACTTGTCCTATATGTACAGGTACTTACATGCCCTCTTCTGACGGTAGGCCTTGCTTGGCCTCTAATGTCAGCTCTGTTTGATTTTGTCTAGGAGTGGGTTTATCTTCACACATGTTAAATTTAAAGGGTTGATCTTTCCATAGTTGGTCTAGTCTCTTTTCAAATGTTTGAATTGTTCTTGCTGTGACAACGGTGTTAGGTATACTATACCATAAGTCCACACTTCTATGGATGAATGAGTATTTCTAATATTTAGTCTTGTAAATTATTCTGGTGTCCTCTCGTGTCATGTCTTGTCTTGCGTAGTATGACTCTGCCTGACAACTGATTTTCACACTTTGACTTTTAAACCATATCCAAACTGAACAGTCTCATTGATTCAGTGAGTTACATAGTAAGATGTTAACGCGATGTCTATTGGTCGAGAACAGATAGACTGTCTGAAGCATGTCAGTAACACTGTCAGCTATTGGCCAGACGAATAACACCAATATCTAACATTTTTTATACAACATAAGTAAAGTATGGCTATCTAACTATGGACTCAGAAAGAAATCAAAATCAAAATCGCAAGTTAGCTGAAAACATGTACATATTAGTTCCCCAGAAGTTCATTTAGTTGTCCAACACAGCTCAAACACATTCAAACACATTGATTTGTATTGATTTAGCAGTCTATTGGAATGTGTCCAAGTAAAGCTCGTTGTATATATTACCTTGCATTTATTAACTATAGTAATAAAATTTTCCTTGGAATTATCGATTCGGTTTGTTAAATTTCGATAAACAGATTCCCCGATTAATCATCGTCAGTAATTGATATACTAGTGCCTTTTTGGGGTAGTGTGGGGAGGGGGGGGGACTGGGTCACTCCTCCCTATTGTCCATGCTTGGGTGTGTACAAGAATTATACAAGGCTTCGTAATGTTAGCTAACATTGTTTGCATATGAATGGCCTTCAGGTATAGAAAGGGTATAATTACCATGATTATACACTCTCCCCCTAATACCAAGTAGCTATTTCTCTTCACTTTCATCGGGCGTTGGCTCCGCTACAGATCAGTCACTTTCTCTCTGGTGAGGACACGGTGGGGTTGCTTCACACACGCCTCTTCTTTACAACGACACGTTTCTGACTGCAAAACTACAGGTAAGAAACACGATCTTTAATTTCCTGAGTTACAACAACCAAGAATTCTTAATATTGTTTTAAAACTTTTTTTAAATGTCTCTCACCGAAAGCGAGTCACACCGGCTTAAATCTCTCACATGTTAATGGCTTCGTTTTACTCTAGTCACCAAAGTCTTGCCAATTGCAGTTTATAGTCAAAAACACCTCTCCAGTAGACTTTATTTGCCTTAAAATCGACAGAAGTGCAAAGAGCACAAATTTTCACCAAATTTCAAACTCTGCACTATTTATATACCAAATTGTTCTATCCCAGTTACTCCCATTTCAACTGTTTCCTGAAACTGCACACCTAAAAACGATATGCTCAGAATGGTTGTACAATTATTTCGTAAATATCGTATAGTTAAATACCCAGAGACCTTATTTTCGTTATTTATTTGCACTAAGCAATCGACTGAATTTGCGTATTTCGGGAAATACAAATAAGTTGTAATAGTCAAGTTCTCTCATGCTTTGATGAACTTATTTTGAGAATGATCGAATTTTACTGACATGTACGTACTGTCATATTTGTGGGATACGAGACTCCACTTGTGTCTTTATACTCAGCAAGAAAGAATTACTGGTTTTATTTTTCAGTTCTCAAATTTTTGTACTGTGCATTACTTTCAGTTTGGCCAACTCCTATTCCGAGCTGATTTGCTTAACAAATATGTACTCAGTCGGTTATTTACATTATCTTTGATTTTCAAAAGAAGACGCATAATATGCTTTGTTCTAGTCAAGAGCGATTTGTGTAGCTCGTACGATGTTAGCAACTAGCTAGATAAGTATTTGAAGTATTTTTTGGAACCCACGCTCAAATTAATTTAACGCCTTGAATTAAAAGTGCTCAAAAATGAATTATCCATGTTGTTTAGAACTACCAAACTATAAATAAGTTTATTTAGTGAAATGTTTGCATGCTACAAACAAGTGGTAATCCGGGGAGTCATTTTTTTTAATTAGGCGAGAGTTTCTCAGTGTTTCATTTTCATTTAGTCACGGGGATTTGAACCTCACCCTAAAAGTTTCAGACTACACATGTCTGTTGCTTCTGTCCATTGACGCGGGTATGATTATTAACACTTAGCAAAGCATCCACAAACTATTACTTTCGTAACACAGTCTCTCGATGAAAACGTTTTATAGGACGTTTATGGTTTTCCGGTATTATGAACTATGTGTCTGGAAGCATTCAGGCGCTGTTGCCGAAGCCATTGAACAGGCACCACCATCACAAGCGAGTTGGCATTTTGTCAACAAAATGCATTTTCGACAATATTTCGTAACTTTAAAAACCTTTTAAAACTTGCAAATATTGCCAGGGACACGTTTCCCTCGTAAAAGAATACTTTAAAGTTTGATTGCTTTCATTTTGAAAGTTTAGTCATGTTAGTATGTGAAATGGCCACATTACAATATGGAGAAGTGAATGACCCATGTGTATGAATACCTTGTGTGTGACTTGCTTGTAAGTTGTAGGTGTAACTATTTTCATTACGTAACAGGTTTGAGCTCTTTCACTCTTCTTTTCAAATGCTAACTTGAGTAAAGAAAGACACCGTCCATCCTTTGTTGAAATAATGAAAGAACTCGGTCACACCCTGAACATTTTAATGACTACAATCATTTCGTCTAAAGGCCTTTACAAACATATTCTTATTAAAATGTTATGTTTTTCTCACGGCGAATTTTACGTAGTTTCGCCCCAAAAACCTATATTCAGAGTATGGGCCGCTATAGTGTCGATTTGTTGTTGTCAGTCCTGTTTCGAGGGGAATACAGGCATGCACATTTTTAGGCCTGTGAAGACAACCACGCCTTTATTTGTAAGGTAAAGAATAGAAACTTGATTGCACAGTTGCCTCGAAGTCCCTGGTGGCCCCACCATGGTCTACACATATCCTACTGACCATGTCAATTCGTACTTATTTCCAACTAACAAAATGCATCGTTTATAAATCAGTGATAGAGTGACTGTGTTCACACTGAAGAAATATCGGCGATAAGAGTGACACCTGACTTAGTTAATAAAATTGGTTCTCTACAACTTTCCAAAACTGACCAAGCGTCTTGACGTACTTGAAGTTGAACACACAAAATAGTTTTGTGCAGGGGCTATGGTTTTAATCAGTGAAAATGACGTCAACCTTGTAACTATGGATACTTGTCAACGTCCGTCACAGTACAGAGAAAAGTCATTGTCTTTGGCTTGTTCAACCTGAGAACAGGTTGCTGTAACATAACTTCCCAAAGTGGTACAAAGAGGGCCCACTGTTTGCCAAATTTTAACTACCGAGTACTAATTTGGCATCGTGTCATTCCACTATAACCCATGGTCTATGAATGGAAGCCATGATGCTTCGTTTAGACAGTAATTATCTTCTTAAAAGGGGTAGTGTTTACATGTAGTCAGTTGTACGCTCTTAGTAATAGCTTCATTGTTCATTGCGTATCAAGTGTTTGGGAACTTGAACAACAGTCGGTGTCCATATGCATTTTGAACTAACATCAACCACAGATAAGTAACACAAGTTACTTATCTGTGCATCAACATAGGAAACAGAATCACACTAAAGGAAACACATTCACTCTCAGATTCGTTAGTGGTGGTCTGAGATTCACTGAAAGGCCGTAGTCGGATTAGGATTAACATTTGGGTATGAAAACTGTTGTCTGACAGAATAAGAAATAAGTTGGTCCCGAACAAAAAAAAAGATCATTTTGAATCCGATTGCTCCACTGATAGATACAATGTTCAAGCCAAGGTCAACGACATATTTCTATGTCAATGAAAATTCACGCGTGTGAGATGAAAAAAGGCATTTGTCAATGCTTATTAAAACGCCGGTCCACTCATACAGGTAGAATGGAATGGTCCAATCAATTCACACTTGGTTTCTCCTCACTAATACTCTACTGCGAGTCTGGCGTTATTGATTTCAACCATTCTTTAAAATAATGTTTGTGATGCACTTTGAACAAAAGAACACACGAGTCATCAAGAGTTCAACATTTTAGAAAAAAAATGTAATGAGGAATTTGTCATCAAGGAAGATTTCAAAGCAATTAGATTGACTCGGCCATAAACGAAAGAATTTCGCTATCCGACCTCATGGAGGTAGTCGAACACTATTTGCTGTTGATCACAGGAAATGAGTTTCTGGATAGTTGTACATACCTGTCTCCCAAGAAGTCCAGTGAGTTCCTTCCCACATGGATTCAGTGCTAATTCCGTATGGTGTTTTGAGGTAGTTGTGGTTCTATAAGCATTCTACATCATATACGTTTTGTGAAAAAAAAAGTATTTTCAAAAATCTTCCGAACTGACCCAGTAACAAATACTTGTAGAAGGGGCCGGCCATTACCACAATGGCCTAACTCCATCTTTTTTAGTCTTTAACAATTCTATTTTTTGTTTATGTGTGATTTCTAAACCCTTATTCTGATAGATAACTAGGTATCTATGTTGAATTTAAGTTTGCTGAGAGTCAGAAGACACTAGTGAAGACAACAAACTAGACATATTTTTGTCATTCTCGAAAAAAAGGACATTTCTCAAAAGCCCTAAAAACATTTTTCGACAGTCTTCTTCTCTTATCTCACCCCATGGAGAAAGATTCTGGGAGAAATATGATTTAATTTTGACTTAGGATCATATTAGTAGGGGGCCAAGTGCTGGAAATATTTTTCAAGTCTTTTAAAAAGCATATAAAAAGGGGGTCAAAATTTGGCAATTTGCTGACTTTCAGCTGGCCACTTCTCAATATGAATTCTTAGTACCTCAACTGTTACCTGTACTCATACACTAGGGGGTCGAAATGAATAAAACAGAGGAGTTGACTCACGTGTCAGATAGTTGGGCGTGGACAGGAAATCATGATCGATCAACTAATGAAATGGTTATGTTAAAACCACCTGTTTGTGGTTGTAAACACGGTTAGGGGGTACAATTACGTGACGAGAATTACTCATAGTATTTGACAAAAAGTTTAGATCTGTGGAATAATACGAGCTCAGGAAAACAAGTTTCAATAGTTTGAATCACATTTGTACTCCGAGCAATAATAAATGTTTGTTTTTTTATCTTTATTATAAATTAGTGATTGCAAATTGTCGAATGATTTCCTTTTCATTTTTTTTCTAGTTCTAACACCGATATTATCACTTTATAAATGTTTTACAAAATAATGAAAAACGCCTCGTATCTTTTGTACTATTTCAGAAAACATAGAACAACGCCATGAGGGCGCAACTCAGAATGTGGTCGCTGTCCACACTTACGATTTTAGTACTTCTGGCTACCGCCAATGGCTTAACCCAAGTTGAACTTGATGCATTCAGGACCAGTGGGTTAACAGAAACGAACACGGGTGAGGTTGGTTACGTAACCGTTTCCGAGGAAACAATCGGTGTTACTGACTTGTACTCGATTCAAACCAACGCTGTTCCAGACCATGCGACGGGAACTTTCCCTGATCCCGCAAACGACCTACCAAATCTATTGACGGCACAAGAATTCTTGTTACGTGTCCCAAAAGATCCCGAGGTTGCAGATTTACCAGCCTGTTTGCCAGAGGGTCCAATCGCCATAGCAACCAATGGAATACCATTCTATAGTGTTGTTGATGACTTTGGTGGTGATGCGGTGGGAGGTGCCTTCCAAGATGCCACAGATCTTTGTCAGGGCCGTACTGACGTACAGGGCCGTTACTACTATAGAGATTACCCGACCTGTTTATCATCAGAAACAGATGGTGTACCTTCATCGATTATTGGTAAGTGTCCCTTTGCCATGTTTCTTTAAACTGTGATCTCACTATTTTCGTACACTATTTTCTCATTTTGCTCCGTATCTATTTCTTATATTCCTTGCTGCCAGTCCATTCTTCTTGCGCGCTTGACCTCCACAGTGCGCATGTGCCATTCCCGATTCTCTGTTCTGTCCCCGTGTTTCCCAATTACCTCTCTTCTTTCCACATTTCTTGCTGTCAGTCCCTGGTTCTTATACTCTTCGCTGTTCATTGCTCTCATACCCTGTCTATTGTATTCTATCGCTATTCCTTTACATCTATCCACGTTCTTCACACTTGTCTTCATACTTGCATTTTTTTACAGCCCTGGAAGATTTATGCAATAACTGAAGTTGAATAATGGTGTAGAGAAAGTGTTTGTTTTACAACTCGTTATGTAATTGTTGTTCTCGGTTTCACGTGCAGTATACTATCGGAGGCACATATGAAAGGCAAAGTCCAGGCCAGTTTTGCATATTCATTGCTGATGTCATGATCACAAGAGGTGTTCCCATACACATAGGATATCCTCAAAATGGTCGAAGAATTATAAAGTGCAGTAGGGCTTTTCAAATTACAAGATTTCAAAATTGAGTTCAAAGTTACCGAGTTCTATTAAATAATTTTGATAGCATAAATTAATAAAAAGTGTACCTTTAAGGCAAAAATAAGATCCCTGGCTGGACTTTTCCTGTAATTCTGTTCGTACAATTTAGGTGAGTAATTTTACATGTTTGAATTTTTCAGGTGTTGCTATGGATGGTTTCGCAATTTATGGTCCAATTGATGAAGATGGAGTTCGCCTAACATCGGCAGATTTAGACGAGTGTCACGGAAAACTGAATAACCAAGGCGTGTATCAATATCACGTCACTGACGACTTTCCATACGTTATGGGATGTTTCAAAGGATCACCACTTTCCATCAGTGGCATGTTAACCGTTGGACAATGTCATCTTGCTCTGAACACCAATATGACCGACTTTGACACTGAATGGCCCCAATTTTCTAACTTGAATTATCAGCAAGCCATCGATCTGGAATGGCAAGCTGGTGTATGGGGATCGGTAAGTTTTCATTTGCCATTTTGTTGGTTTCATTCATTTATAAGTTTGCTGTTACTTTCTTTGTTTAAAAAAAAACTCCAGTCTATTTTCAGTGAAAATCAACAAAAAGACAGGGATGATAATACAACGTTTTGAAATAGATGTTAAAATGATCATGAAATTTAAACCATTTCAGAATCCAATATGGCCGCCGAATATATATAAGTTCACTGAGAAAACAGATAAGACAATATTTATTTCCTCGAAAGATGTCGATCCTCCTAATTCTTTATCTAATCTAAAGAACAGCAACAAACTTTAATATTGTAAAGTTTAGAGGGATTTTAAACAACTTTGATTTTCAGGGACATTGGAGTTGGAGAACAGAAAATTGGAAAAAAAATAGCAAAAACTCAAAACATTATTTGAACATGTTAAATTGATGTGATGGCATATAATCGCCATGAACAAACAACTTAACTCAATATGATGCAGATCATTTGCATATTATTTACATAATTATTTACATATCATTAACATATCATTTGTCTGATTCAGACATCTACGTTTCACTTATCCTTTTACTCGACCAGTTAAATTCGTACTTGCAGTAAATGTATCCACATGGCTTAAATTATTTACAAGACTTTCAGTGTGTTTTTTTTCCATCAATGGTAGATCTAATTGTTTATGTGTATCTTTCTTTCTCTTAGTGCTCTGTAACTTGCGGTGATGGTCTTGAAACCCGACCACTGTCCTGTCTGAACTCCGATACTGATGAGACAACAATCCCAGACCATTGTGGTTATTGGCGTGCACCCCTCTCAGCCAGACAGTGTAACGATGGCGACTGTCAATCAACAGTCGTCTACAGTTATGTTACTGAAGAATGGAGTTCGGTAAGTTTCAGTCTTACTTCAACTCAATCTGCGCTAACAAAGTCTTGCGAGTTTAGTTGGGTGACCAGTGAGTGGAGTTTGGCAAGTTTAGTCTGATTGAGCGCTAACAAAGTTGTTTTCTCTAATACTAGTAGTTTAATTGCTAAAGGAATAGAGTTCGGCAATTTAAGTCACATGTAGCAAATCCGTCAACGTTCACCATCTTCATTTTTGGAGATTTTAGCTGGATGAGTGAAGTTCGGCTATCCGTCTGTTTTAACCGTATGGAGAAATACGAGACATGCGTAGTACCACCTTGTGAGTCTTCCTACGTCAAGAAAGTTTCTTTTGACTATAAACAGACCTATCAAATTTTCCCGTTTTTGAAAAGCAAACCCTTTTTTTACAAACAGTTATCCATATTATGAATTTATTATTCATGTAAAATAAATTTGGATTCCTTGTCATTTTCAACCATACAGTGCAGCGCCACCTGTGGCAACTCCTTCAGAACACGAGCCGTGAACTGTGTTATCGCAGCCTCAAATACAATTGTCTCTGATATCCAGTGCCAGAATATTGGGCTAACACGTCCTCTCGACTCCGAGGTATGCGTAGTACCAGCTTGTGAGCAGTCATATTCTTACTATGTCAGCAGCTGGGGATCGGTGAGTTTAATCGTATACTTTTTTTCTTCTCCATTTTTTTGGGGGGAGGGGGTACTTTTGTTATAAGTATGCAGAATGGAGACACGTTATGGTGGGTAGCCTACAGAGCACCACGTTTTGAAGCCAGTGAACAGGCGCTGTGAGACATAAATGGTACGGTGCAGTTACAGGAAGCTTGGCATCAGTTGCAATTCACTGAACAGGACAGTGCTCTGGACTTGAGCCCTTTATTTTATTGAATTTGATTAATTGGTTGGTTGGTTGCATTGGTTGGTTGATTGATTGAATGGTTGGTTGATTCGTTGTTTGGTTGGTTGGTTGAGTCGTTGATTGATTGATTGATTGATTGATTGATTGATTGAACAAACCGTGTCCAAAGTTTCTATAAAGAAGACGATGTTTTCCTAACACATAATATTTCGTCGTTTCCAGTGTTCAGTCACCTGTGGAGAAGGTATCCGAACTCGTATGGTGGTATGCTACGACTCTTCAACAGCTCAGCAAGTAAACGTTCAAACCTGTATTGATGCTGGACTCGGAGATGCGCCTTCAACGAGTGAAGCATGTAGCCTAACTTCATGTGATACTTATAGCTATACCGTTAGCGCCTGGGGTTCGGTAAGTATTTTCATGAAATTTACGAAAAGAATATGTGAGGTTTTTTTCTCTTAACAATGATCTGCAGTGCAGGTAACATGATTTTAACATAAAAATCATTCTCGTAGTGAAGAAAATGGAGGGGTTCTGTTCAGTTTAAATAAAAAGATACAATTCCTTTGTAGCAGAAGTTAGAGTACACTCTTGACTAGTGGAATTGTGATTTTTTTAATGAGTCATTCTTAGGGACAGAATGCAACGACAGAAGTGTACGAACGCCAAAACGAGTTTATTCTCGAACACTTTGCGCACAATGAGCCTTAGAAATAAACTGTTTAAACTTGTTTCTGTTACTCTAGCTGTTCAAGAAAACTCCAATTCATTCTCAGTCAAAATGAATAATAAAAATCAGGGTCAAGGTATAATTTTTTAAATAGAGGTCAGAATTTACTTCGGTTTTATTCTGTTACACTTGTAAGTGGATCTTGAAACACATTAAAGCTTAACCTTTATTGACCATTTGAACTATTTTTTCCATGAGATTTTGCAACTACTGTACAAGTTGCGTTTTTAGAAACATTGCGTCTAGAAGTATACGTTATCTTAATTACCTTTTGGTTTTATTTTATTTTAGTGTTCTGCAACTTGTGGAACCGCCACAAGAAGCAGGGTTGTAGGCTGCGTCAACCAAAATGGTGTCTCCGTACTTGAAATCTTTTGTATACAAAGTGGGCTAAGTGCACCAAGTGATGTTGAGGCTTGCTCTCTTTCTGCGTGTCCTGTAACAGCGTATGCGTATGTCGTAGGCGACTGGGGCCCGGTAAGAATATTATCTACAGTTGCTACCATACTCGTCTGTGCCTAATCCCTGCTCGTCAATTATACCTACCCCGTTTTGTTTTTTATTGCACGTGTATAAATCCACCCCAAATGTGTTGTTTTATTCTTTGTTGTCTCCCTAGTATTTGTACGCAGACGAGTATGGTAAGTAGAACTTTACCAAGCGATAGTTTGTCATTTCTATTCGTGTCATCTTTTCCCGTTTTGTCTAGACCTGTTTGTCCATTACCATGGAAACTAATGTCAAGAACCCTCTACCAAATAACACCATCTTACCATATTTCTAGAAGCGAATTTGACAGACTTCAACACGTTGTCAAAATATGATTTGGTTTCAGTGCCAAATTCTTCCCATCAAAGTTGTAGGTACAAGAGCCTTCTTTTCAAATTATTTTATCACATGATTTTATTTTAAGAGAAACTTCTAAAAATAGTCAGTCGCATAACCTTTCAAATACACTCAAAGTAATCTCCCCATGTGTATGTAGGTATGGTAGTGATGTGATTGGTAACTATATCCGCTATCAACTAGATAAACCTTCACGTTGATTTTTAAAAAAAATAATAGTCATTGGCTTGTATTATTAATATTTATTTGGGTTTAGACAAAATTTCTTCAAAATTCCGATAATATCCCCAGGAATAGTAAACAAGTTCTTTATAACTATGGAATATGTTGGGGTTTCATTA
The DNA here is from genome assembly GCF_964340395.1 of Glandiceps talaboti. Taxonomy (NCBI): domain Eukaryota; kingdom Metazoa; phylum Hemichordata; class Enteropneusta; family Spengelidae; genus Glandiceps; species Glandiceps talaboti. The sequence goes on from NC_135569.1 coordinate 5,706,766, forward strand.
CGCAGTAAGTCATGTAGGCTGCATTTTAATACTTGAATGTGTAGCGACACTGGTAACATTCATGAATTCTGTGCTCAAACCACATTCATTAAGCATTAATTCAGTTAATTAATTCAGTTCGTGATTTAAAAAAAAAATCAATTTTTGAAATTAGAATTGATATTCAAAAGTAGATTCATGTACAATCTCTTTATCTTCAAAACTCGAAACATTTCAGTAAAATTTTAATGTCCAAGCTTGTGCACCGAAGGTGTTTCCCCAATTTTGAAATTGTGTTGGACATACGAATATTTTGTTTCCCAATGTGCGACAGTTGAAATCTCGAATCTCTATTAAGTTCGGAAAGTCTGGCCAAATATCCATAGCAACTGTTGTGTATCTGTTTCATGATTGAAAAGAATACATTTCTATTGTACAGTAATATTACGAAGATCTAAAAAATCTCGCATTTTGCGGCAGGTATTTGTTTGGTCTTCATTCACTTTTTATGTAGTTCTTTTTTTTCATCGCTTTCTTAATTAACTCTCTTATTGTTATTTCTTTGTTATTTTCATTTTTATTTTTTTTTTCAATCACTTTGCTACAAACTAGTGTTCTGCAACTTGTGGTCCTGATTCCAAGCGTGTTAGACAGGTTGATTGTATTGATGCATCTACTGACTTAGTAGTTCCTCAGTCAGCTTGTGAAAATTCCTTCCTGTTGGAACCAATCTCAACCGAATTCTGCGTAACTCCGGATTGCTACAACTTTGTAACTGGTAGTTGGGGAGAGGTATAACATGTTATCGTATTGGCACGTGCTTATGCTTGTACTATGTTGGCGTTTAAAGGTGTTGTGTCGTGTTGTGGTTCACAGTAATAATAAGTGTCATTTTGCATGTCCCGTGTCATTTTGCATGTTCGATGTTCGTTCAGTAACTTATCCAATAACAGGCCACTTTCTGTCAAATATATTTGCTCACAATTTGACTATGATATGATGTCGGTTTAGCTTCAAGTGGTGTAAGGCGCATGAAAGGGGTTACAGCCAAGATCATTGTTTTGTCCAGAGAACGGTCTGCTGAACATCACTCACTAAAACAAGTGTAGATATTTCCACTTTGAAAGCGCCCCCAGTGGCAGCCTGCGTGCCTATTCACGACTCTTTAGTAATTTTGCAAATATAATTGCAACACTCGTTCACTAAAGTCAAACAAACAAAACTAACAACCTGCACATAAAAAGCACGTAACAAGGCAAACACCAAAATCAATCTTGCTAGGTGAACCTGAGATGACAATCTTGCAAAATTGCCCTTTTTAAATTTCTCGGAGACAAGTTAAATTCAATATTCGAAATATTACAAAAAGACCATTATGAGTTGTCATACATCTCTGAATGGCACGGTGTTTAAAAACATCAATTCTACTGGGTTAGTTGCAATTCTCTGCAAGTAGAGAGCAGTCATGATCTATTCGGATGACGTTCTTGTACGTCTGGTAATTTTAAGGAAATTAGATGCGTCATCCCAAAGGCCGTGGTTTGGTTCGCACAATATGGGTACTCTACTCACGCATTGTATTGCACAGTCCTCCAACGTCAATATTAATCAGAGGGTTCCATAAGGTTCAAATCAGTCATTGGATTCACAGACAACGATACCAATGCGGTGTGTGGTTTGGATTGCACGCTACAAATATTGAATTACGTATGGTGTTATCTCTTTACAGTGTTCTGCTACGTGTGGTAGTTCATTCCGAACACGAACGGTCTCCTGCTTCCAAAATGACGCCACTCTTGTTGACAGTGCCAACTGCGTGAACGCTGGACTTACAAGTCCAGCAACAACCGAAATTTGTACTGTACCCGCCTGTACGTCATACGCATTTTCCGTTGGAAGCTGGAGTGAGGTGAGTGCGCCATCAACGGCATAATATAAATTTGACAACTCTTGTGCATAATAAGTAATTGATTCGTTATTCTCCACACATAGCGTTTAGATGTTCGGCTATTGAATACACTTTTCAACTAATGTTTACAAGGGAGATGCCTATAATCTACACGTACATACTAGTAACAGCCAATCAACCTCAACATTAATGCACCACTGTGACGTCACTGCACTAAAATCCGTCACTAGCTGCTAACAAGCAATAATTTATATTGAATGTTTAAATGATATACACTCATACATCATGCAGACATACATTCATCCATCCACCTACACACACATACACGCATATACACACATACACATACATACTCATACATACATACATACATACATACATACATACATACATACATACATACATACATACACACACATACACACACACACATACATACATACATATATACATACATACATACATACATACATACATACATACATACATACACACACATACACACACATACACACACACATACATACATACATACATACATACATACATACATACATACATACATACATACATACACACACATACACACATACATACATACATACATACATACATACATACATACACACACATACACACACACACATACACACACATACATACATACATACATTCATACATACATACATACATACATACATACATACATACATACATACACACACACACATACACACATACATACATACATACATACATACATGCATGCATGCATGCATGCATGCATGCATACATACATACATACATACATACATACATACATACATACATACATACATACATACATACATACATACATACATACATACATCAAAAATTGATATATGTACTAAATATCACGTTATCACCAATCAATCATGCATGACTTGTAACACTTTCACCATCACATACTATCCTTCTCGATTTCACATTTATTCACCAGTGTTCAGCAACATGTGGATCATCATTCCGAACAAGAACTGTCACTTGCTTCAATCAAAATGGTAACATTGTAGACAGTGCGTTTTGTCAGAATGCAGGTCTCACTACACCAACTAATGTGGAGACGTGCGTCGTACCAAATTGTATTAACTATGCCTTTTCCGTCGGCGCCTGGGGACAGGTATTAATGAATAGTCGCTAAGAACTAATAAAACTTAAAGTAGATGTAGATTTGTAATGTTAAATCAATGTCAGTATATCTCATTAAGATTTTAAGCTTTGGGAAACAGCGCAACAGTTTTGCTAATATAGCGGTAGTCTGTAGGATACGCTGTGATGGGGCGCCCTCACACATCGGTCAATGTGTTTTAATCAAAACCGTTGAGCGCTGCTACACAACTTATCGTATAGTCCACTTTTGCGAATGTTACAATGAAAACCAAGCAAGCTGCAAATAGAGAACGGACTACCCGGTGGTATGACAAAATCAGTCAATATGAACATTTTAGCAAAAACAGACTACTGTGTCTGAAATACAAAAATAACGATCAAGTCATGGTTTTTTGACCATTTTGACTCAACACCCAGTAGAAAAGTCTTACAACGTATTTTTCATTAAATAAGTATATTTCAAAAAAGAAAAGAAAAACCCCACCGCTGTGTCAATTTCCTCTTTGCTGTTTGATTCGGTTTTTTTATAGTTAAACAGTTTTGCGCTTTGTAATATATGGCATTGCGATAAGCAGTTATTTGACACAAACCAATTCCTACAAATATTGTTACATCAAAAATAACTAACTGGAAATCCTAGCTTGTATATACTGTCTTTGTAGCAGATTACGAGTTTAATAGGGGCTGTAATTATCATCATAAATTGAAACAAAATAAACCCATAGTTACAAACGACGATCAACTGTCAACATCTACATCTGAATCCTAATCTGACGCGAGCCGTTAATGTCAAAATTTTAATTTTTTCCCCCCACATTTTATGGTAAAGTTAGGGATTCTTTTTTATTAATAATTACCCGGGCTGTGTATGTTCACGTTTGGTCAACAATTTCTACGTATGCAACTATCATCGCAATGTAGCGGTCAAGGGAGAACTGTTGTATGTATGGTTTTAGGTAGCAACGGTATTCAAATTGTTTGAAACGTAATTTTATATTTAAAAAGATGATATTAATGACATACAATTATGCACATTGCCCTGAGCACATACTTTGGGACGAACACCATTTAGCGAATAGCGCCATCAACGACGGATGTTAGCGCGAGCCGATGATGGAAACACAATCAATTCACATAACTGCTCATCGTAAATGCGTCTAGATACACATTAAACTCTGCTAATTTTGCCAAGAAGTCGATAAGAAAAGTTGTATTTATAAAGAAATTGGGGACTTGCGCTGTTGTTCATTTGTCTGCGGTATTTTTTTCTTCCAATTTACAGTGTTCAGCCACCTGCGGTACGTCAGTCCGCACCAGAACAGTAACTTGCTTTGAAAACGGAAACGTAGTTGTGGATTCTTCTTTTTGCAACGCTGTCGGCCTCACAACACCTGTAGGTAGTGAACTCTGCACTGTCCCAGCATGTGTCAATTATCAATTCAGTGTTGGAGCTTGGGGAGAGGTCAGTTGATAGTTTACATTTGTTGTGTAGCGCTGTTAGCCTACCAAAAAATATACTCACGCCCTATTCCTGTTGTAACATCTGTGTGTATTGGTCTTCGTTGCTTTACCTTGATTCATTAAATGGTTGGTTCTGGACCATAATACCCCACTGATACCCCCTCACCGATAACAATCCAGATAACTTTGCTTATCCTCTGATCCCGTCTTCGTCGTGTTCTAATATTGTCTGCAAATACCTTTCGTGAGAGGTCTTTCTCCCACCTCGACCGGTACATCTTGGAACGATCTTCCTTTCTATGCCCCCCTCCCCCACCTCATGTCTCTGACAACCTTCTGTCACTATCCCAAGATCCATCTGTTTAACATTATCCCCAACCTTTCCAGTATTCCCTGTATCCAGTGTCTGTGTGTTCACGTTAATTATGCGTTTCTATTTTTCCATACTGTAACCCCATTCCCCATCCCATCCCTATTTCTGCGTCTGGAGCTTTGCTTGCGGAGATTGTACGCATTATAAATCATCATATCATGCTGGAGAAATGCGAAGCGACTTAAAATCTCTACAAACTATGATCTGATCACCACAACTATGTTATCACTTTTACGTACACTGACAATGCATTTTGCAAACAATTCACTATTAACCCCTCTTACACTTACCAAAGGGGCAAAAGCTGAGTTTGTAAGTTTGACTTTGCCCAGATTAGAATACTTAAGAGCTACAAATTAACACAGTATATTGATGTCTGATGTGGACACACGCCGTAGAGGGCACTGTCCATTTATCGTTTATGTTTTATGCCTGAACGTATACTAGATAGACCTATTGCCGGTTCCAAGATGCATTGCACGTCTCGATATGCACTCAAAATTACTTCCCTGAGAAACTTACAAACTCAGCTTAAAATATACCCCTTACAACATTGAAACGTGTCCAATGATGACGCTTTCATACAGTGGCACATACTGATATATCATTTGACCGTTACAAAGTGAAGTAAAATGTGGCTAGTACTAACAATGAAAACAGGTGTTTTTTCTAAGCTGTTGTCTTATATTAATTTCCTATAATGTTTTTTTATGTTCATTACTTCATTTACATACTTAACATCACTGTGTACATTTCATATCCACATCTTTGAATTAGTGCTCAGCTACATGCGGATCGTCACTCCGAACAAGAACTGTTACTTGCTTCAATCAAAATGGTGACGTTGTAGACAGTGCGTTTTGTCAGAATGCAGGTCTCACTACACCAACTAATGTGGAGACGTGCGTCGTACCAAATTGTATTAACTATGCCTTTTCCGTCGGCGCCTGGGGACAGGTATTAATGAATAGTCACTAAGAACTAGTAAAAATTAAAAGTAGATGTAGATTTGTAATGTTAAATCAATGTCAGTATATCTCATTAAGATTTTAAGCTTTGGGAAACAGCGCAACAGTTTTGCTAATATGGCGGTAGTCTGTAGGATACGCTGTGATGGGGCGCCCTCACACATCGGTGAACGTGTTTCAATCAAAACCGATGAGCGCGGCTACACAATTTATCTTAGAGTCCACTTTTGCGAATGTTACAATGAAAACCAAGCAAGCTGCAAATAGAGAACGGACTACCCGGTGGTATGACAAAATCAGTCAATATGAACATTTTAGCAAAACAGACTCTGGACTAATGTGTCCAGAATACAAAAATAACGATCAAGTCATGGGTTATGACCCTTTTTATCTCAACGCACAGTAGGAAAGTCTTACAACGTATTTCTTATTAAACATGTATATTTCAAAAAAGAAAAGAAAAACCCCACCGCTGTGTCAATTTCCTCTTTGCTGTTTGATTCGTTTTTTTATAGTTAAACAGTTTTGCGCTTTGTAATATATGGCATTGCGATAAGCAGTTATTTGACACAAACCAATTCCTACAAAATATTGTTACATCAAAAATAATTAACTGGAAATCCTAGCTTGTATATACTGTCTTTGTAGCAGATTACGATTTTAATAGGTGATGTAATTATCATCATAAATTGAAACAAAATAAACCCATAGTTACAAACAACGATCAACTGTCAACATCTACATCTGAACCCTAATCTGACGCGAGCCGTTAATGTCAAAATTTTGATTTTTTCCCCCCACATTTTATGGTAAAGTTAGGGATTCTTTTTTATTAATAATTACCCGGGCTGTGTATGTTCACGTTTGGTCAACAATTTCTACGTATGCAACTATCATCGCAATGTAGCGGTCAAGGGAGAACTGTTGTATGTATGGTTTTAGGTAGCAACGGTATTCAAATTGTTTGAAACGTAATTTTATATTTAAAAAGATGATATTAATGACATACAATTATGCACATTGCCCTGAGCACATACTTTGGGACGAACACCATTTAGCGAATAGCGCCATCAACGACGGATGTTAGCGCGAGCCGATGATGGAAACACAATCAATTCACATAACTGCTCATCGTAAATGCGTCTAGATACACATTAAACTCAGCTAATTTTGCCAAGAAGTCGATAAGAAAAGTTGTATTTATAAAGAAATTTGGGACTTGCGCTGTTGTTCATTTGTCTGCGGTATTTTTCTCTCCCAATTTACAGTGTTCAGCCACCTGCGGTACGTCAGTCCGCACCAGAACAGTAACTTGCTTTGAAAACGGAAACGCAGTTGTGGATTCTTCTTTTTGCAACGCTGTCGGCCTCACAACACCTGTAGGTAGTGAACTCTGCACTGTCCCAGCATGTGTCAATTATCAATTCAGTGTTGGAGCTTGGGGAGAGGTCAGTTGATAGTTTATATTTGTTGTGTAGCGCTGTTAGCCTACCAAAAAATATACTCACGCCCTATTCCTGTTGTAACAACTGTGTGTATTGGTCTTCGTTGCTTTACCTTGATTCATTAAATGGTTGGTTCTGGACCATAATACCCCACTGATACCCCCTCACCGATAACAATCCAGATAACTTTGCTTATCCTCTGATCCCGTCTTCGTCGTGTTCTAATATTGTCTGCAAATACCTTTCGTGAGGTCTTTCTCCCACCTCGACCGGTACATCTTGGAACGATCTTCCTTTCTATGCCCCCTCCCCCACCTCATGTCTCTGACAACCTTCTGTCACTATCCCAAGATCCAACTGTTTAACATTATCCCCAACCTTTCCAGTATTCCCTGTATCCAGTGTCTGTGTGTTCACGTTAATTGCGCGTTTATATTTTTCCATACTGTAACCCCATTCCCCATCCCATCCCTATTTCTGTGTCTGGAGCTTTGCTTGCGGAGATTGTACGCATTGTAAATCATCATATCATGCTGGAGAAATGCGAAGCGACATAAAATCTCTACAAACTATGATCTGATCACCACAACTATGTTATCACTTTTACGTGCACTGACAATACACTTTGCAAACAATTCACTATTAACCCCTCTTACACTTACCAAAGGGCCAAAAGCTGAGTTTGTAAGTTTGACTTTGCCCAGATTAGAATACATAAGAGCTACAAATTAACACAGTATATTGATGTCTGATGTGGACACACGCCGTAGAGGGCACTGTCCATTTATCGTTTATGTATTATGCCTGAACGTATACTAAATAGACCTATTGCCGGTTCCAAGATGCATTGCGCTTCTCTCCATCCAACGCTACGTATTGTGTACGCGCTGAGGCGTTTGCATGCGTTACTCAGGGAGATGGTTGTCACGTGACGTTACCCTAGATTCACGTGTACAATCACTGTCATTGATGATGTTTAGTCTTTGTTCTATAAAATCACTCATAATCAAACACGTCAACATGTATTTCCACCATTTCCTGATGAAAATGATATTTCAAACGTTGATGAAGCCAAAACAAGACTAAATGGAACAACATAAACGGCGTCTTCTTGCGCAATGAATCTTGGAACTGGAAAATCGACAATTGAAGTCCTGCCCATAGCAAGTGAGTGGTCATGTTACGACAAGTGCCTTTCGATATGCACTCAACATTCCTTCCCTGAGAAACTTACAAACTCAGCTTAAAATATACCCCTTACAACATTGAAACTTGTCTTTCATGCAGTGGCACATACTGATATATCATTTGACCGTTACAAAGTGAAGTAAAATGTGGCTAGTACTAACAATGAAAACAGGTGTTTTTTCTAAGCTGTTGTCTTATATTATTTTCCTATAATGTTTTTTTTATGTTCATTACTTCATTTACATACTCAACATCACTGTGTACATTTCATATCCACATCTTTGAATTAGTGCTCAGCTACATGCGGATCGTCGTTCCGAACCAGGACTGTTTCTTGCTTCGACAACAGTGGTTCGCTTTTAGACGACGTTTTTTGCCTGAATGCTGGGTTGTCTACACCAGCTACAGTGGAGATATGCAGCGTGCCCACCTGTGTGAATTATGCGTTCGTGGCTGGCACCTGGGGACAGGTACTAACTTAGTATACTATGGTTAAGTTCGATGTTGATTACCTATATACGCGTTAATTGCTATTTTTAAGACACATCTTCAAGCACGCGGTTTTTCCACCATGAGCGAAAACATTACAACAGATCAATTCCAAGAAAGTCTGCAGGAGTTCATATCAGATTTACAATGACAATTCACCTCTCTTGTATAGTATGTACCCTGGGTACTACTGGGGATGGAAAGGTTAAACACATTGAATGCATCCTATATGTACGCACAATCGAATAGTTTGGATCGCAGTTTTCTTCAAATAGTTTTCACCTGATCTTTTGCAAGAAGGACAGACGACCACAATATTTGTGCCAACCATGTCAAAGTTTAATCTAACATGCCAGTACGGTAGCGTCCATGTCTGAAATTTCGTATTAGTGTGAGGAAACCATTCAAAGTCGGGGAACATACATGAGGCTGATTTGTATCCTAACTGCATTTATTATGTTTGGGGACCCTAAAGAGACATATTCACCAATCCATCATTACAAGACTTTTCTATAATAGTTACAAGAATTGGTAATAGCTGCGCGGAGAGGTCTGATGTATACTGTGATGGGGCATTATGGGAAAGTAAAGGGAGCATAAAGATGACAGAAAATGTAATACTAAGTTGAAATATAAGCACTTACGTGTTCTGTAAGTTAAATTGATCTAAATAGTGGAATGATGCTAGTGGGAAGGTTCAACAAAACTCGCGATGGCAGAAGCATGCAGCGCAGCAGAGCGTGGCTTATTAATTTTCTATGGGTGCATGGCGAGCGCCACTTGCGGCTGGACAATATTTCTGTGCGCACAAGTTTACACTGCACTCTCCAGTTATTTATTAGTAGAGATGGTACAAACCTAAAGACTTGATTTGCTATGTCTTGCGAAATAACCGCACCACGGCGAGTAATGAAATAGGGAGACGCTTGTCCTACCGTAGCGCCGAGTATATACATTGACAACCTTATAACCCTCTGAACATACAAACTAATAACACCCCTTCTGTTGATTTACTTACACTTACTAACGACAATCATTGAGAAGATGAAGGAATGACTGATGACGATTCGTGTGTATTTTGTTTAAATGGACGACATGTTTCACAACGCAACCTCTTGCAACTCTAACGAATACCGGTTTTTTTTCTGTTCTCTTATGATTTTTTCCAAACTTCACAAACAATATCATAACCTTGGAAACTTTTTTCCATCTTCGCTCTACATTTTCTTTTTGCATTAGTGCTCAGCAACATGCGGATCTTCATTCAGAAGCAGGACGGTTACTTGTATCAATGACGCTGGCTCACAAGTAGACAATGCCTTTTGCCAGAACGCTGGCCTGACCACACCCATTGGTGTGGAAGCATGCACGGTGCCAAGTTGTGTCAACTATTTTTTTGTTACTGGCAGTTGGGGACAGGTACTAAATTTGGTTTTTAAAAACTTATTGAAAATATATTTCCAATATATCAATTGCGATGAAACACCGTGAAGAAAATACAGTATCACTTATAAGTAAATACATATGCGAAATCCATCGGACGTTTGCGCCCAGCTCGAGGCAAAGCTGGACAAGAGGTGTATGGAGATATGCGGACAATAATGACTTCTTTGAATGAAATGCGTTGAAATTAGTGTCATTCATTTTTCTCCTCGAGCAGTGCTTTACGCCCAATTTGCATTAAAGATGCAGGTTCTTGGCGTCGGGGTTTTGATTATGCTAACGGACGTATCTTGTGATCTTTCAGCAAGGCGATATGGAGAACAATTTCATTAACTTTATCATATTCTGTGAAGTTTGTTTTTGCGAGATCCCATGATCAGATTCTTCAATGCCATATTGACACTTCAGAACCAAAAGTTACATGATGATGTATATACACTATCTAAACAATGAATGTACGCTCTTTCATATAAGAAAAACCTACCAGAGAAGAAAGGAACATACAAAGAAAAAGTGTGTACTATCAAGAAATACTAGAAGATGAATAGATAGATCATGTATTTCTGATTCGTCTTGATGTTTTGTTATTACAGTGTTCTGCAACTTGTGGCGTTTCAATCCGTTCTCGTACAGTGACTTGTCTTGATCTGGATACTGGGAATACTTTGGACAACTCTGTGTGTATTGCCGATGGGTTAACACTTCCAACTACTCAAGAAACATGTACCGTACCTCTTTGCGTTGCTTACAGCACGGATAGCTGGGGAGAGGTAAGTTAAGTATATACATTGGTGTGAATGGTGATAATTTAGAAAAAGATTACGGTAGTGATGATGGTGCGGGTGGTGGTGGTGGTGGTGGTGGTGGGGATGATGGTGATGATGATGATGGTGATGGGGGTGGTGGTGTTGTTGGTGATGATGGTGGAGGTGATGATTTGTAGTAGCAGTGGTGGTGGTGGTGGTGGTGGTGGTGATGATGAAGATTGTGACGGTGGTGGTGATAATGGTGATGATGGTGGTGGTGATTGTGGTGGTGGTGATTGTGGTGGTGGTTGTGGTAGCGATGACGATGATGACAGAGTGATGGTGATTATTTACATCAGATTTGTACATTTTAGACAAATAATCCAACTATAATATAACCCATCGCGATAATGTTGTCTTATTTCAGTGTTCAGCAACATGTGGAACTGCTTTCAGACAAAGGAATGTGTTCTGTGTCAACGTGGGTACAACAACCCAAGTGGACAGTGACCTCTGCGTAAATAGTGGATTGACCGCCCCCGTTAGCATCGAAATCTGTACCGTCCCAGCCTGTGTTACCTACAGCTACGTTGTTGGATCATATGGAACGGTAAGACACGTTTCTTTGGTAACCAATTCAGACAAGAACACCGTACATTCCAAATTATGTTTTTTCAGAATTTGACATAGATCTATCATCTGACAAAACGATACAATGATGTGAAAATCTCCATGGAAACGTAGAATACCAGGGCTTAGCTCTGCAAAATACTTATAAGCAGTTTGAGAATCATCGATGGTATAAAATGCAGATGCCTTAAGCTGACAACTAATTCATACGATACTGTGGTGTGGTGTGGTGTGGTGTGGTGGATATCGAAAATTGTAATATTCACCAGTGAACTTTGCCCGGATCTACAGTAACGTATGGTTTCGTATTATAAAATATATAATTGTATGACTTGCAACTGATTCAATGTATCTGGTGTCCTTTCCGTAGTGCTCTGCTACCTGTGGCGTTTCTATTAGATCCCGTACCGTGAACTGTGTAGAAACATCAAGTGGTGACGTAGTGAATGACGCCTTCTGTACTTCGTTGACAAAACCCGCTGAGCAAGAAACTTGCACCGTTCCTGCTTGTACATCATACACTTTCACCACTGGTGAATGGGGCGCGGTATGAACATATATTCATTGTATTTCTTTGTGTAGTTAACATGCACAACTAATGTACTGTGTATTGAATATGATAGTTACACGTGATATTTGTGAAGACAATTCTGATATCTTGTTCTCTCAATATCTCCAAGTCATCTGCTAGTATTCCTCGTTACAACGCTACACAACTTCATGCCTCATATCCGTATTTTACTGCATGGTCTAAGGAATTACTTTCTTCACTTTTTTTCACCTTAAATGGGAAGTCCACTCAAGGAAATAAAGATAGTTTCATGAACTTTGGGTCTTGGAAAGTGGCTTTATATTACGCGCGATTTCAGAGAAGCATCAAGGTGAAGTTATCACTCACTTTTAGATCCTTGCAGTGGGCACAATGCTTTATGGGAGTCAACAGAAATATTTGTAAATTGGGTGAACAATGAATATTCATGACGTTTCCATTGAATGTACTAGCCACTTAAGAGTCATGAATATTCATTGTTCAACCATTGCATAGTCATGAATATTCATTGTTCAACCACTGCATAAACATTTCTGCTGACTCCCATGAGGCAATGTGGCCCACAATAAAGATCCCCGAATGAGGGACAACTTTAACTTGACGGTTCTCTGAAATCGCTTATAGTAGAAGTGCCAGTGATATTAAACCATGAAATGGCTATCTGGAACCCAAATATAATGAGAAATTTATTTCTTTGAGCAGCAATCCCTTTCTAACTAATGGTTTTTAGATGATTTTGCAATGATGGCTTTCTATATGTAATGTGTTTTGCAATTTGTTCTAAAGTATAACAAGAAATCACTTGCTATGTAATCTTATGCATCTGTTTTCACCTGTTGGCCTAACTATCTGTACACTTTGTCATGAACTTGGCATCTCTTCTCCAACAGCAACAAGCAATCAAGCATATATGTATGTATGCATGCAGTAAGCAAAAACAGCACTTATAGGTTTCACACGGTGAACGCATATGATAGGATTGCAGACAGTGTCTTATCCGTTATAACAAACTAATGCCCGTTTTCTAAACATTCCAGTGTGTTGCTACCTGTGGTGTGTCCACACGTTCTCGCTCTGTCACTTGTTTTGAGCTTAACAGTGGCAATGTTGTCAGCGATGATCTTTGTTTGGCAGCAGGTTTAACAGAACCTGCTGCGGTAGAGACTTGCGATGTACCGTCGTGTACCTTATACACGTACGTGTCTGAGGATTGGGGACAGGTTAGTGTACGCATCACGTATTTTACAATTTTCGTAGGTGCAGTAGAAGAGACCAAGACTAGTTTAGTTTTCACGATTCTACCACGATGTGCAGAGGTACCATAATGTACCAAGTAGTAAAGTCATGATTACCAAAGTCACATGATGTATATATGCAACTATATCTTACGACAATGTTTTTCTTTTTAAATTCCCATAGTGCACAGCGACATGTGGTGTTGCTTACCGAGTCCGTACAGTGAATTGCGTTGATCAAGTTAGTGGTAATATCGTTCTTGAAAGCAACTGTGTAGCAAATGGTCTTACAAAACCAGATCTTTTTGAGATCTGTTCTGTACCATCGTGTATCACATACGGTTTCTCAGTCGGAGAATGGGGACAGGTAAGACTTTTTCTGTACATTATCTGAACAATTTCTGCGTTTCAATCAAAATTACCTCAACTGCATACTATTCAGGAGATAGTTAGTTTGTTTTTACTTATTTGTGTGTGTGTGTGTGTGTGTGTGTGTGTGTGTCTGTCTGTCTGTCTGTCTGCCTGTCTGCCTGTCTGTCTGTCTGTCTGTCTGTCTCTGTCTGTCTGCCTGCCTGCCTGCCTGTCTGTCTGTCTGTCTGTCTGTCTGTCTGTCTGTCTGTCTGTCTGTCTGTCTGTCTGTCTGTCTGTCTGTTTTAACACGGTTCCTGGGCTCCATGTGCCCTAGTGTAAAACACATTCTACAAGCAAAATAACAACATTTAAAATGTTAGATTTGAAGTGTGACTGTGACTGTTTACCGGAGATTGATGTCTGGTTCCTGTTTTTTCTTGACAGTGTTCTGCTACCTGTGGTACATCTTTCCGCTCACGTACAGTGGAGTGCTTTGACCAGACAAATGGAGTGGCAGTAGAAACTAGTGTCTGTGTGGGTGCTGGCCTAACAGTACCAACAAGTCAAGAATCCTGCACTGTGCCATCATGTACAGATTATGCCTTTATAGTTGGAGAATGGAATGAGGCAAGTCATTAAAAAATAGTTTGTAAAGTTAGAGAGGGCGCTGTTTATACAATTAAAGCTCAAACGGTCGGTCATCTGACCTGACAAAAATATTGATAGCGGTAATTTATATCGTTCTTTCCACAACAATGTTATTAATATTGTTACATTTCCGTCGCTTGGGTTAAATTTATCATAGCTGGTTGTGACTAAGTAATAAAATGCAACTTGACTGCGTATTTTTAAATAAATATTTCAACATGACTAGCAACAGTAGCCAAAACAGAAGAAGCTATTAACAAAGTAAAGATTAACTACGACAGTGGTTTCATACGTTAGCAAAATGTAACAATGTTTCTAAGAATCTACAACCTGTTTCAAGTTATTATTCACCAGCATTGTTTGGTATAACCTTGCATTTATAAACCAATAAGAAAACTGCACATGTTATACTTGAAGATACTAAAATATTGAATGAATACAGTTTCTTGCAACATTGTTTCTAAATGAAATGAACTGACGCCGTGCCACCATGCAGACATCTAATGCAGACGTCAAAACATTGGCGCCTGCGTTTCTGCGGCTACATGCAGTAGACAATTAGTTAACAATGGCAAAGAATGTAACAAATCATTGTTTTTCCCCCAAATATATATGTAATAAGCAATGCCACAGAAGAATCAAAATAACTAGCAATTATCTAACATGTAATTCTCCGTACCATTTTCCCATTTCACAGTGCACAGCAACCTGTGGCGTAGCTTACAGAATACGTAGTGTATCATGTGTAGACCAAATCAGTGGAGCTACCCTTGATGAAACAGTATGTATTGGCAGCGGACTCACCAGACCTGTTCCCATCGAAATCTGCGAGGTTCCTTCCTGTGTCTCATACTCTTTCACTGTTGGCGAATGGGGATCGGTAAGAATATTCAGAAGTATTCATTGCTTACATAAATGTGTTCCGTGTGATTAAAATACTAGCGAATAGAATGTCGTTCATAGCCTTTTACACATATATATTAATCATTCGCAATTTATTTAGTTACAAACAAGGACTTCGTATATGTTGTTTCACATTGATTTTTTCAAGTAGGACGCCATGATAGAATTGTTTTATCAATTAAAAAGCCAAGGTCACTTTAAAAGCCAAGGGGAAGCTTTAATAGAGTAGAACATTTCCGACTCTTTGAGTCTTGGCATTTGCAAGATGTGACCCTTGTCATTTTATTTTGTATTTGATACTGTTCCCCTACATGTGATACTTCCACACGGTCTCGATCTGTGACCTGTAGACTTTTTAACTTGAAACACCGTGAATGATCCTTTGTGCATTATTGCTGAGGGTTTGACAAAGCTAACCTCTATAGAAAATTCTTCTGGTCCTACGTGTACCAATTATGGATTCGTTCGTGGAAATTGGTGAGAGATTTGTATGAAGGTTCATGCAACTTTAACTAATCTTACATTTTTTATTCCAGTGTTCTACCACATGTGGAAGTTCATTCCGTGCTCGATCTGTACAGTGCATCGAGGTGAACAGTGGTTCCGTAGTGGCCGACAGCGTATGTGTTGCAAATGGCCTTTCTTTACCAGCTGAAACAGAATTGTGCACAGTTCCAGCTTGCCCTGTCTATTCATTTTCAGTAGGGGAATGGAGTGACGTAAGTGTTTTTTTGAATAATTGTAGTTATATCTGTTCAGTCCAAGCGTGACATACAAACTCCTGTCTCGGTAGTTCTGCTAGCATACCGAGTTAGTCGTTCCTTTCCTTTTCCACCTGCGAAGAGCCAGTCGTGACACACGGGCTTACCAGAAATGCTGGCAATAGACAATTAATGCATTCTGTGGTCAAATATTAGCAAGAAATCGTTTATTTAGTAATTTTACCCCGCCGTGGCTACAAAAGTCCTAGTTCGGAGGACCACAAATTCACAAGTTCAGCTATAATTTCAGGGCTTTCGCCTTACGTACGGTGACGTAGTGGACATTCCGATCACGCAACTAAGGTGGGAGGGATGGAGGTTTGGTTGAGGTTTGGATAGTGATTCCATCAGTATCGTGTGCAAATTATTGGTATACATTTTTATACATTTAAAATAAGATGGATATCAGCGATGATTATTTATAGGACTCTACTCATTTTAAACCATTTCAAAACCATTTTGCTTGGACCAGAATGAGTATGTGTTTTACCAACTAATTGATTTTCTTGTGAATTAGTATAATGTGAAAATGCATGTAACATCCAAACTTTATATCTCTTTGGTTTTAGTGCTCTGCTACATGTGGTACTTCTCTCCGTGTACGAAGTGTAACCTGTGTGGAACAAACCTCTGGCAATACAGTTAATGCTCAATTCTGTACCGACAATGGACTCACTGAACCCATATCACAGGAAGTCTGTGTCGTCCCTGACTGTGTAGCATTCAGCGTAGGACCCTATGGAGAGGTATTTATTTTTACCACATTCAAATAGGCAACAACTTAAAGTCTGTAGACGTCTAGGGTATGATCAGCTGTCTGAATGTACTAATTTAGTAATGACTTGAACAAAAATAATGAATACATATGTAAAAACGGGCGTCGTCCACAATTCCATGGCAAGTTCCCAAAGAGTAACAATCGAGAATAATTACTATAATATGTTTTTGACTTAAGTGAACATACATTTATGCGAAAAGCAAAGTACATTCTAACACACTTCGTCTGTCTTAACAAACCTCAATGTATTAAAGTTAAGATGCAATTTGTTCTCATGTTGCAATTCAATGTAAAAAATTACAATGTTTGTAATTTCTTTTACACCCCAGTGTTCAGCTACCTGTGGCACATCCATCAGATCTAGGACAGTGACTTGCGTCCTCCTTGGTACAAATACTAACGTAGCTGAATCTCAGTGTACTGATGCTGGACTTACAGTACCCTCAGCCGTGGAAACATGTGTTGTCCCGGCATGTTACGCATACTCTGTTGGACCCTGGGGTGAAGTGAGTCGGACTGATTTTTTGCACCATTCTCATCTTTCCTAAGAAATGAAAATAAACTGAGGTTTCTAAGAATTGAATCACTGTCAACCAAGCAAAAGAGTTTTTCCTTACAAAAAGTCATTGTAAATATAAACCCAAACACCAAATCGTTAACAATACGTGTCTGTGAAGCTGTGTGGAGTTTGTTCGAAAGTTCAATCTTTCTTGAAATGCATATTTGCCTATTTCTTATAGTGGGCTAGGTACTCCCCTGTAACCATAGAGATAGATGAAGAGGGAGGTTTGGACATATGATATAAAGATGATATTTAAACGCCCAATGTGCATACAAATAGGAGTCGCTTTAAGATGGCACTCATAATACTAGATGACTTTGACCGTGTAAAATGCTTACAGAGCTCTCAGAGCACCTATGAAAATGCCATTTTAGAGAGTATTGAAGTTTTGTCAAAGCTTTACATTTGACTATGGTATTATTAATATACAGAAATCTGTCACTGTAGTCTGAAAATAGTCGCATCTTGAGAACTGAAAATATTGGCTTAATACACATTGGGAAGTGTCGAGATACTGACTCAGGATTGAAAATTAATCCTCTAAGGGTTTTGCTTCTCGTAATATCTCACCACGTAATCCAGGCGTGTCGCATTAGTTGTATTAGTTTTTGAGACTAATTCTTATTAAACTGTGTCATCAAAAACAACACTGGGGTGTACTGATAGCTGTATACATTTACTGTTATTTTCAGTGTTCTGCAACCTGTGGAACAGCAGTCAGAACACGATCTGTTACGTGTACAGATTTGGAAACAAACGCTGTTGTAGCCATCAGTAATTGTGGAGACCAAGGACTACAAACACCAGTAGGTGCTGAATTGTGTACATTAGAAAGCTGTCCAAGCTTCAACTTTAACGTCGGTGAATGGAGTGAGGTGAGTTAAAAGTAGTTCCATAAATAGATTTATATTCATTGTTGAACTGATTTTAATCACATTTAAAATGATATTCATTTATAAAACAATTGGCTAGTAAGATGATGGGTTATTCTGATTTCCCTTCATTTCCATAAAGAAATACATATTTATACATATAGATAATACATTCAAGGGGAGAAAAATAGAAGAATTAATACAATTAGATAGGTGAATTGACAGACAGACAGCCAGACAGACAGACAGATATATATATATATATATATATATATATATATATATATATATATATATATATATATATATATATATAGATAGATAGATAGATAGATAGATAGATAGATAGATAGATAGATAGATAGATATATAGACAGGTTAATCCATCTATGTATCCTAATTCTTACTTATGATCTCATTTTTACTAACAAAAGCCTTTAAGTAGCATTTCTGTCACTTCATTTCCAGTGTTCTGCAACCTGTGGAACGTCCATCCGAGTAAGAAGTGTTCAATGTGTTGAACAACCAAGTGGTGCTACAGTTGTTGACTCTGAATGTACTAATCGTGGACTTGCCTTACCATCATCTCAAGAGAATTGTATTGTTCCTCAATGCGTCGAAGTCAGAGTTGGTGCTTGGGGAGAGGTAAGCAATCAAAAAATGTCATTCATTTTTATTTATATTTACATTTGTATTTATATTTTTATCAAATTTTGTAGGTTTGTTGAATAAATCTGATGAAGTATTTCTTTTTTCTGAATTATCATCTGTTTAGTGCTCAGCCACTTGTGGTACATCCTTCAGAGTCCGAACAGTTACATGTAATCTGTTAGGAGAAGATACTCAGGTAGATTCCACCCTTTGCACAAACGCTGGACTAGTTTTACCAACAACAGTTGAAACATGCGCAGTGCCATCATGCAATTCTTACTCTGTTGGAGCATGGGGAGAGGTAAGTAATTAAGTGATTGTTTTTTTTTGTACAACTAAACAAAATCTCACTTTGTTTTGAAACTGTTATTAATTATCTTACATCTTCGTGCTTCAGTAATTTCGTCATACATTACACCTACCATTTCCTCCCTATACAACTTGGGACCAGCATTCCTTTTTTATAGACATGGTGTACTCCAAAACCAGAGTGAGTATAGCGTTTCAATTGGATGGCACGATCTGTTTTACATTTCACACCAACGCGTTTCTTTACAAATTATATAAAGCGAAATACAGGTACCCATAGCATATAAATGCTACATTTTATCTCACTGTTAACACAGATCAACATCACTGTCGGATGAAACAAAAAAAACAATTTAAACACAAAACTGTTTATTTGTGTTCACAGTGAGATAAAATGTAACATTTCGTGTGCTTGCATGATAAAAAAATGTCTGTTTTTATAAGTATTTGGTTTCCTCGTATTTTTGCAGTGTTCAGCAACCTGTGGAACAGCATTCAGAACAAGGACTGTCAACTGCGTCACAATTGGTACATCAGAAGTGGTGGATTCCAGCAACTGTGCAGCACAAGGGTTAGAGCAACCAAGCAGCACCGAATTGTGTACAGTACCACTTTGTCCTAGCTATACCTTTATCGTTGGTGAATGGAGCTCTGTAAGTACCTATGCTGTTCAAAATCATTATTTCGTTGAGTTTTGGCACATTTTCATGACATTGGTCTCCCTTTTCTGAAGAGATAAGATTGAGGCTTTTTAATATTATATGAAACTTCAAAAAGGGTATGACGGCAATCGATCGAGATTTAAAAAAAATATAAATAAGGAACATACCACTCATAGGTAACCAAACCAATACGATGTCTAATGCGTGTTATATTTCCATTTTTCAAAAGTGCTCTGCTACTTGCGGAATCTCTTTCCGAGCACGAAGTGTTGAATGTAAGGAACAGACCACTGATGTTACTGTTGAAGACGCATTGTGCCTTGGCGTTAACCTCGTCAAACCAGATACACAGGAAGCATGTGTTGTCCCATCATGTGTCGAAGTCAGAGTTGGTGCATGGGGAGAGGTAAGTAGAGTATAATAAAAAAAATATAACAGTCTTTCTTCCTTCCTTTTATACGTGTGAACATGAGAAGCATGCATTCTACTCTTCTATATAGTGTTCCTTTATCCAATTCTAGTAATCTGTCATCTTAGTATTAGTCTAGTTCCAATACGATTTAGACTACATTTATCTGTCACACATCACATCCAGTCAATGTCGTTACCCTATCTAGCCGTTAAATGTGGTTAAATCCCATCCTGGGCGAAGTGTAAACAGCGCATGTCAAAAGCTACCCATTATAAATTGACAAGAATAACTCATTAATATCCAATCGGTACAGCTGTTGATCTTTCTCGGACTGATATGCAAATATCCGACCGAACTCGAACTCCAGTCTGCTGAAACTAAAATCTGGGATGCGATAACGCCATCTTATTAGCATGAATGTTGTCAGGAGTAGCACAGATTTCTGTGCTAGAGTAACAATATTGATGACATGATGTGTGAAAGATAAACGTAGTGTAACTTGTAACATGGATCTTTTTTGAACTAGACTGTGTTACTGTAGTCATGACTGTATTTTTACAATGTATTACATTGGTATGTGTTGGCAGAAGCTGTATGTACCTGATATATTTCATATTCATTTGTAACAGTGCTCAGCCACCTGTGGTACATCCTTCAGAGTAAGAACAGTTACATGTAATCTGTTAGGAGAAGATACCCAGGTAGATGCCACCCTTTGCACAAATGCTGGACTAGTTTTACCAACAACAGTAGAAACTTGTGCTGTACCATCATGTTACACCTATTCCGTTGGTGGATGGGGTGAGGTAAGCAAAAGTCAAATATACTACATCCCATTTCACTGAACATAAGGAAAAATGTGAATGAGAAGATTTCGTTCCTTGTAAGAATTGGTAGTCGCAATCTCAGGTCTTACTTTGGGCAAGAAGTCGCCATCTACATTTGTAATAAGACCGTGATCACGATCATTATTTATGTATAGTTTTGTACAGGAAAATTAACGAATAGTTTTAAACCCCGTTTCCCAATTCCTAACAGCTTTTAACTGAAAATTCTTGGATGTCATTATATAAAGGTCAATTTGAGTGTTTGAAGTAATACATAACTATTAATCTATATGTTTACAGTGCTCAGCAACTTGCGGAACAGCATTCAGAACTAGATCTGTCAACTGTGTTGTGCTTGGTACAACAGACGTAGTCGATATCGGCAACTGTGCTGCACAAGGATTGCAGTTACCGGAAAGCACTGAATTATGTGCAGTACCAGCTTGTCCAGTTTATGCTTTTGAAGTTGGAGAATGGAGTTCTGTAAGTATCCTAATATCTGAGAATATTAACGTATATAAATATAGCACTATGGTAATTTGTTCTATTTTCAATATACTTGAATATGTCAACGCACAAGAAATCTGCGTCCGTAGAGACTCAGCTATCAGATGTAAGGATTCTAAAAGGAGTCCCTGAATGTATTGTTAAATCATACAATATTCTTTTTGTAAATATTTGTAGGACTGTATCAGCATTTGAATTTGATTTTTGTTCTAATTCGAAGATCATTTAGCATATTTGAATCTTTTCCAAAGTGACACTCGTGACAAACTGTTCACACTAATAGGATTTCACCATACGTAACTCTTGGAACAATGTTCCTGTGAAAAATAACACTGGTAAATCTGAAGTACTCACCACTGTATACAAGTTCATTCAGTAAATTCCTGCAATGTGATTCTTGTAAACAAGAATATATAATTGAGTTATCTCTTTACTGTGCAAGATACATACTTTTTTGTACCATAATCATACATATAAGACGAACCACGGTAACCCTAAACGTTTGACAATATTTGATTGAGAAGTGTTAATGGACAAACCATGGTTAGTTGTAGTAAATGACAATGAAAAGCCGACACATCATAATATAATGACACGTCCTTATTGTGTTTTATTTTTGTGAAGTGCTCTGCTACTTGTGGAACATCTATCCGTGTACGAAGTGTTACCTGTGTGGAACAAAACAGTGGAACTCCAGTTGAGGATGTAGTGTGTACCAATCTTGGCCTTCTTACACCAGCAGCACAGGAGGATTGTGTAGTCCCATCATGTGTCGAAGTCAGAGTTGGTGCATGGGGAGAGGTAGGTTGTGTCTTAGCATCAAATAAGAATCACATTTTCCTTCCTTCTTACATCCATCATGGAGTATGCTATTATGAAATGCATAATGGTACACTCTTTTTATTGTGTTTTCATTTACAATATACAGCTCAGTATTACTGCACATACGGCTTTGCCCCTTGCTTATCATGAACATGGATGCATGTAGTAAGCTAATGTGTTGTGCTTTTCTATTTTGTGTGATAGTGCTCAGCCACCTGTGGTACATCCTTCAGAGTAAGAACAGTTACATGTAATCTGTTAGGAGAAGATACTCAGGTAGATGCCACCCTTTGCACAAACGCTGGACTAGTTTTACCAACAACAGTTGAAACTTGTGCTGTACCATCATGTTACACCTATTCCGTTGGTGGATGGGGTGAGGTAAGCAAAATTAAAATATACTACATCCCATTTCACTGAACATAAGGAAAATGTAAATGAGAAGATTTCGTTCCTTATAAGATTTGGTAGTCGCAATCTCAGGTCTTACTTTGGGCAAGAAGTCGCCATCTACATTTGTGATAAGACTGTGATCAAGATCGTATTTATGTATAGTTTTGTACAGGAAAATTAACGAATAGTTTTAAACCCCGTTTCCCAATTCCTAATGGCTTTTAACTGAATATTCTTGGATGTCATTATATAAAGGTCAATTTGAGTGTTTGAAGTAATACATAATTATTAATCTATATGTTTACAGTGCTCAGCAACTTGCGGAACAGCATTCAGAACTAGATCTGTCAACTGTGTTGTAATTGGTACAACAGACGTAGTCGATATCGGCAACTGTGCTGCACAAGGATTGCAGTTACCGGAAAGCACTGAATTATGTACAGTACCAGCTTGTCCAGTTTATGCTTTTGAAGTTGGAGAATGGAGCTCTGTAAGTATTCTAATATCTGAGAATATTAACGTATATAAGCATAGCACTATGGTAATTTGTTCTATTTTCAATATACTTGAATATGTCAACGCACAAGAACTCTGCATCCATAGAGACTCAGCTATCAGATGTAAGGATTCTAAAAGGAGTCCCTGAATGTATTGTTAAATCATACAATATTTGTAGGACTGTATCAGCATTTGAATTTGATTTTTGTTCTAATTCGAAGATCATTTAGCATATTTGACTCTTTTCCAAAATGACACTCGTGACAAACTGTTTACATAATAGGATTTCATCATACGTAACTCTCGGAACAATGTTCCTGTGAAAAATAACACTAGGAAATCTGAAGTACTCACCACTGTATACAAGTTCATTAAGTAAATTCCTGCAATGTGATTCTTGTAAACAAGAATATATAATTAAGTTATCTCTTTACTGTGCAAGATACATACTTCTTTGTACCATAATCATACATATAAGACGAACCACGGTAACCCTAAACGTTTGACAATATTTGATTGAGAAGTGTTAATGGACAAACCATGGTTAGTTGTAGTAAATGACAATGAAAAGCCGACACATCATAATATAATGACACGTCCTTATTGTGTTTTATTTTTGTGAAGTGCTCTGCTACTTGTGGAACATCTATCCGCGTACGAAGTGTTACGTGTGTGGAACAAAACAGTGGAACTCCAGTTGAGGATGTAGTGTGTACCAATCTTGGCCTTCTTGCACCAGCAGCACAGGAGGATTGTGCTGTCCCATCATGTGTCGAAGTCAGAGTTGGTGCATGGGGAGAGGTAGGTTGTTTCTTAGCATCAAATAAGAATCACATTTTCCTTCCTTCTTACATCCATCATGGAGTATGCTATTATGAAATGCATAATGGTACACTCTTTTTATTGTGTTTTCATTTACAATATACAGCTCAGTATTACTGCACATACAGCTTTGCCCTTTGCTTACATTCTATCTTGAACATGAATGCATATAGTAAGCTAATGTGTTGTGTTTTTCTATTTTGTGTGATAGTGCTCAGCCACCTGTGGTACATCCTTCAGAGTAAGAACAGTTACATGTAATCTGTTAGGAGAAGATACTCAGGTAGATGCCATCCTTTGCACAAACGCTGGACTAGTGTTACCAACAACAGTAGAAACTTGTGCTGTACCATCATGTTACAGCTATTCCGTTGGTGGATGGGGTGAGGTAAGCAAAAGTCAACTATACTACATCCCATTTCACTGAACATAAGGAAATGCGAATGAGAAGATTTCGTTCCTTATAAAAATTGGTAGTCCCAACCTCAGGTCTTACTTTGGGCAAGAAGTCGCCATCTACATTTGTGATAAGACCGTGATCACGATCATTATTTATGTATAGTTTTGTACAGGAAAATTAACGATATAGTTTTAAACCCCGTTTCCCAATTCCTAATAGCTTTTAACTGAAAATTCTTGGATGTCATTATATAAAGGTCAATTTGAGTGTTTGAAGTAATACATAATTATTAATCTATATGTTTACAGTGCTCAGTAACTTGTGGAACAGCATTCAGAACTAGATCTGTCAACTGTATTATACTTGGTACAACAGAAGTAGTTGATAACAGCAACTGTGCAGCACTAGGATTGCAGTTACCGGCTAGCACTGAATTATGTACAGTACCAGCTTGTCCAGTTTATGCTTTTGAAGTTGGAGAATGGAGCTCTGTAAGTATTCTAATATTTGAGAATATTAACGTATATAAATATAGCACTATGGTAATTTGTTCTCTTTCTCATTACTTGAAAATGTCAATGCTCAAGAAAGACTGCGGCCATAGAGACTCAACTGTCAGACGTAAAGATTCTAAAAATAGTCCCTGAAAGTATTCTTAAATCGTATGATATTTTTAAATAATATTTATAGGACTGTATCAGCATTTGAATTTTTGTTTCAAAATCCAAGATCATTTAGCATATGTTGAGGCTTTTCCAAAATGACACTCGTGACTAAGTGCTTGCATATAGAATTTCAGCTGAAGTAACTCTCTGAACAATATTCCCGTGAAAAGTAACACTGTGAAATCTGAAGTACTCACCACTGTATACAAATTCATTTAGTAAGTTCCTAAGCAAGTTAATTTTTATATAGTAAATAAAAATATTTTATTGATGAGTTGTCTTTTTTACTGTTCAAGATACATACTTCTTTGTACCATAACCATATATCTAAAAAGAACCATGGTAACCATAAACGTTTTACTATATTTGTTAAAACCATGGTTACCTTTTAATAAATGACAACGAAAAGCCGACATATCATAATGACACGTTTTTATTCTGTGTCATGATTATATAGTGCTCTGCTACTTGTGGAACATCTATCCGTGTACGAAGTGTTACCTGTGTGGAACAAAACAGTGTAACCCCAGTTGAGGATGTAGTGTGTACTGACCTTGGCCTTGCTAGACCATCATCACAG
The DNA here is from genome assembly GCF_964340395.1 of Glandiceps talaboti. Classification (NCBI taxonomy): domain Eukaryota; kingdom Metazoa; phylum Hemichordata; class Enteropneusta; family Spengelidae; genus Glandiceps; species Glandiceps talaboti. Next base: position 5,732,757 of record NC_135569.1, read on the forward strand.
GAAGATTGTGTTGTCCCACTATGTGTCGAAGTCAGAGTTGGTGCATGGGGAGAGGTAGGTTGTTTCCTAGCATCAAATAAGAATCACATTTTCTTTCCTTCTTACATCCATCATGAAGTGTGGTATTATGAAATGTGTATGGTACACTCTATTTGTTGTGTTTTCATGTATAATATAAGCTCAGAATTACTGCACATACAGCTTTGCCCTTTGCTTACATACTATCTTGAACATGAATGCATAGAGTAAGCTAACGTGTTGTATTTTTCTATTTTGTGTGTGACAGTGTTCAGCCACTTGTGGTACATCCTTCAGAGTCCGAACAGTTACATGTAATGTTATAGGAGAAGATACTCAGGTAGATTCAACCCTTTGCACAAATGCTGGACTAGTTTTACCAACAACAGTAGAAACTTGTGCTGTACAATCATGTTACACCTACACTGTCGGTGAATGGGGAGAGGTAAGGATAATTTTAAAATCTTAAAAAAGGAGAATCCGTATATAAGTTATTATGTAGATAATTAGAAGGGAGAAAAACATTTTTTATGTCTTTCTTGAATATGATTAGCTGTCGTTTCATAAAAGTGTTAACGTTTCATAACTCACTGTGTTTTTCAGTGCTCAGCAACTTGTGGAACAGCATTCAGGACTAGATCTGTCAACTGTGTTGTGCTTGGTACAACAGACGTAGTCGATAACAGCAACTGTGCAGCACTAGGATTGCAGTTACCGAGTAACACTGAATTGTGTACAGAACTAGTACCAAATTGTCCAGTTTATGCTTTTGAAGTTGGAGAATGGAGCGCTGTAAGTATCCATATTGCCCCAGTATCTATTTCTTAGAACACACTTCTCAGTTGGTCTTTCTTCATTTTGTTTCAGAATGTCAACCCACTAGAAAATCTATAGAAATCTACTATTGGAAGTAATGAGTTACATACATTTTCCCTGAAAATAATTATTAAATTAGACATTTAAGACAAAATAGACAAATCGTGTTGTAGCCATTCAAATGACAGCGTCATCTCTGCATTATAACCATGTGTATAAAAAGAGTGTCTACCACCGAGATGGAGGAACATATAAAATCCTTTGTTGTGTCTTTTGATTGCAAACAATGTGATGTTGATACTTGCCTGTCTACTCTGCTTGCTATACACTGCGTTTCCTAATATTGACTGGATACTATGACTTGAATATATCCCCATAAGTTGATTGGTCGCAGTGGGGAGTGACTATACAAGATCAGACTCTTCGATTATTCAAACGGAGTCATTATGTAAATAAAAAGACGTACCTGCAATGAATATATAACGTATGATGATTTGCATATAATTTACATAGAACGCCAATGATTTCTATGTATATTCACAGTTATACGAAAAGTCTGAAAACGGCTGGGGAGGGCCAGGGCCCAGGGGTGATGAATTTTGAATTTGGATAGTTACTGTACAAGCTGATAGGTAGACAAAGGCTAGCATAATGTCAGGTCCGAAGATATAGACTTGTATCATTGCATCAGAGTCATTGCCACAATCGATCCATTACTTTTAAGACCTGGTTTCCAATTCTTCGCGTCACTATACTGTAGTTGGACATTTCCCTGTTATTTAAAAAAACAACTTTACCGAAGCAGCTCTATTTATGACCTTATTCTGTTTTACGTTTATATAGTGCTCTGCTACTTGTGGAACATCTATCCGTGTACGAAGTGTTACCTGTGTGGAACAAAACAGTGGAACTCCAGTTGAGGATGTAGTGTGTACCAATCTTGGCCTTCTTACACCAGCAGCACAGGAAAATTGTATAGTCCCACAATGTGTCGAAGTCAGAGTTGGAGCATGGGGAGAGGTGTGTGAATGTCTGCCTCTATAAGCATATTTATATAAGTATGCATACATTGTCAAGAAAAACAGTACTTTAAAGAATTATCATCTGCATTGAAGCGCACCAGTTATTTTATGTCTGCTCTGTTCAAGTCAAATGTTTGATTACTTATGACAACATGGTTGCCTTTTTACATTCTACATGGAATAAGAACAATATATATTAAACTCGTTCTGTTTCCCTTTCCCTATAGTGCTCAGCCACCTGCGGTACATCCTTCAGAATCAGAACAGTCACGTGCCATGTTTTAGGAGAAGATATCCAGGTAGATTCATCCCTTTGCACAACTGCTGGACTTGTCCTACCAACAACCGTTGAAACATGTACTGTACCAGCATGTTACGTATACTCAGTCTCAGAATGGGGCGAGGTAAGTCAACTTGAAGTGTAGAGGGCGATGATGATATCGGAAAGGGTTTGGCTGTTGACAGTGTACACTGTATGTTTGATAGTAGTGTATATTTTTACGTAAACTTAGTTTGTGTCGCTGACGACCCCCCCCCCCCCATTTAAAAGAAGCCTAAAATATAATACCATGGGAAACCAGGAAAGCATTCCGAAGGCAGTAGCCTTAGTATCATCAAGAAATATGAATGAGAAACCCATTTTACAAATATATTTCGAAAAGTACTGACGACGTAGCTCACAAGTATGATACATATGTGCAACCTTGCACTACATCATATTTTTGTACAGTTAACCTTAGGTTAATGTGCAAAATTATAAAATTGCTATTAAGTCGAGCTTTTTGCACAACATTATCTAAACATTACATTTAAGCTTGGCAATAAACATAGTCAACATAGACAATAGAAAATCTCTAACCTGACAATCAAAATGACGGTGAAAATATTTATTAATGTTAATTATTATGTGAATACTCCATTTATGAATATCAGTCCTGATATAAATTATTTATTTCTGAATAACCACCCTGCTATCAGTTGTTCTTGACTATTTATATAAAAAATAAAGAATAGACAAATGGAATAATACATATATAATTTCTTTTTATAGTAAGATTTTAAAAGAATATCTCGCCCAAGGTAGATATTATAAAGTCCTGTGTAAGTTACGTATTCATTTGAAAATGTTTTAAATTGAAAGCACGCTGACCTTACTATACCCTCTGATTGTATAGTTGAGTAAAGTAGCAAATTTGTTTACTTAGTTGTTAGTCAATCAGTTATTCAATCAATCAATCAATCAATCAATCATTCAATCAATCAATCAATCAATCAATCAATCTGTCAGCCATTCAGTTAGCTGGGTAGTTAGTTAGTTAGTTAGTTAGTTAGTTAGTTAGTTAGTTAGTTAGTTAGTTAGTTACGTACACACATGTTAAATAAAACTTCTGCCTATGATTTGAGTGCATAATTTTCAAAATATAATTATTTTGATTGATATCTTTACAGTGTTCAGCTACTTGTGGTGCTTCCTTCAGAGCAAGAACTGTTTCTTGTGTGATCCTTGGTACAACAGATGTAGTAGATTCCAGCAATTGCGCAGCACTTGGTTTGACGCCAGCAAGCACCACTGAATTGTGCTCTGTACCAGAATGCCCAGTCTATACCTTCATCGTTGGAGAATGGAGTTCTGTAAGTACCCACACTGTCTATGAATTCTCATTTTTGGAATTATGATCACATGCCTTCAATATCCATCGTGCAACATTAACTGAGCAGACTAAGATGCACTGGCCCGGATGTATGGTTACTCAAACGTGCAGTGCTACCAAAGGTGGGATGATCGTTATTGGCCAAAGGGTCTGGGTAACTAAACCTGTACTTTAACAATATAGCAGATTGACAAATTTATAATTATAACAGCACCATCTATTTTAGAGTGAACAAGACTAACATCTCGCGGTCGAAATGGGGAGTCAACAAAACCTGAAATGACTTTAAATACTTAAACAGCAGTATATACTAGTCCTTATATATAACGATGATTTTTCAGGGGAAATATATTTTAAAATCTTATACATTTGTCAGTTATGTCTTACATTGACATGTGATTTTTATCTTTTGTTTTTAAAGTGCTCTGCTACTTGTGGAACATCCTTCCGTGCACGAAGTGTTGAGTGCGTGGAACAAATCAGTGGAACTCTAGTTGAGGATGTAGTGTGTACTGACCTTGGCCTTACTAGACCAGTTTCACAAGAAGATTGTATTGTCCCACAATGTGTCGAAGTCAGAGTTGGCGCATGGGGAGAGGTAGGTCGTCTCGTAATATTACATGACAATTATATTTGCCCCTTTACTTCTTCATATCCTACCTAGAGGCGTGTAAACCAAAATTGATCTATTGAATTCTAATACTTTTATTTTCATTAATTTCCAGTGCACAGCCACCTGCGGTACATCCTTCAGAATCAGAACAGTCACATGCAATATTTTAGGAGAAGATACTCAGGTAGATTCCACCCTTTGCACAAACGCTGGACTGGTTTTACCAACAACAGTTGAAACATGTGCTGTACCATCATGTTACACTTACTCCGTCGGTGCATGGGGAGAGGTAAATATTTTTTTTTTTTTTTGAGAGAGAGAGAGACAGAGAGAGAGAGACAGAGAGACAGAGAGAGAGAGACAGACAGACAGACAGACAGACAGGCAGACAGACACACACACACACACACACACACACACACACACACACCAAAAAAAAACACACAATCAGACAGTGTGTATATGTGTGCTGAAATGAAAAGTGTTCCTGTGCAGGATTCACAGTGTTACCTATTCGTCATACATTTTACAGTGTTCAGCAACCTGTGGAACAGCATTCAGAACTAGAACTGTGAACTGTGTTGTGATTGGTACATCAGAAATAGTCGATAACAGCAACTGTGTAGCACAAGGGCTGCAGGTACCAGTCAACACTGAATTATGTACAGTACTAGTACCAGCTTGTCCTGTGTATGCCTTTGAAGTTGGCGAATGGAGTTCTGTAAGTATCCGTAGTATAACGTAGATAAATATAGCACTATCATAACCTGTTCTATATACTTCAAAATGTCAAAACTTAAGAAAGTGCAGAGCTCATTTCTATTTTGTTTCAATGAAAACTACCTCCAAAAATTAGTATTTCGTGTAATTTCATTAACATTGTACAAAAACAACTGACGCAATAGTTTTATTGCATATTGATATTATGTGGGGATTTGTACTTATGGTAAAACTCATGAAATTGGAAATGTAAGGAATCAGTAGAAGAACGTTTGATTTAGAATTTAATGTATGTATGTATGTATGTATGTATGTATGTATGTATGTATGTATGTATGTATGTATAGACCAAGCATAGGGTATTAAATAATATGCCAATTTTCTGTTTCAATTTCTACTTAAAGTGCTCTGCTACCTGTGGAACATCTATCCGTGTTCGAAGTGTTACCTGTGTGGAACAAAACAGTGGAACTCCAGTTGAGGATGTATTGTGTACTGATCTTGGCCTTCTTACACCAGCAGCACAGGAAGATTGTGTTGTCCCACAATGTGTCGAAGTCAGAGTTGGCGCATGGGGAGAGGTAGGTTACAAATTGTTATTGTTTAAAAAGGCATATGTACCATTTTGTCATTTTGTTAAACCCTATCTTTAGGTGCATGGAGACGAAATGCATGTAATCAATTCTTTTTGTTTCATTTTCAACAGTGCTCAGCCACTTGTGGTACATCCTTCAGAGTCCGAACAGTTACATGTAATCTGTTAGGAGAAGATGTCCAGGTAGATTCAACCCTTTGCACAAATGCTGGACTAGTTTTGCCATCAACAGTTGAAACATGTGCTGTACCGTCATGTTTTACCTTCTTAGTCGGACCATGGGGCGAGGTAAGAATACTTTGAATGGAAAGGCCGGTCAGATGAACTGGTTTGCAAATATTCAACATGTGAAATGATTTGCATTCTAAGCCTACTGTCTATAGATATGCTTGAATTCTGTTATTTTATTGACAAGGAAATGAAAATCGTTTTTTTTTAAAGTTTTAGATAATGTATTATTATTGCTACGTCACTGAAAAAGACAAAAAACAAGTATATATATATATATATATATATATATATATATATATATATATATATATATATATATATATATATATATGAGAGAAAATCCTTCATATGTCAATGTTACACCAAACAGTAGAAAGATTTGATGTATCAATTTTGTACAGAAGATTATGTAGACATTACTCCTATAGTATTATATATATATATATATATATATATATATATATATATATATATATATATATATATATATATATATATATATATATATATATATGTTGAGGGTAGAAGAAAATCAAGTCGGGTTTTTCGTCTCTACAAGCCTGTTTCGTGAGTAAATCACTCGTCAGGAGATGTTGATGTACGAGTGATTTACTCACGAAACAGGCTTGTAGAGACGAAAAACCCGACTTGATTTTCTTCTACCCTCAACATATACTCCGCTCTGCGTGCAGACGTATCGAGCACTGTACTACGGACAAATCTTACCACTGACTTCCTATATATATATATATATATATATATATATATATATATATATATATATATATATATATATATATATATATATATATATATATATATATGAGAGAAAATCCTTCATATGTCAATGTTACACCAAACAGTAGAAAGATTTGATGTATCAATTTTGTACAGAAGATTATGTAGACATTACTCCTATAGTATTAAACTTGGAAAGTGTATGTCAATATACTACTTTATGTATAAAAATGTAACATTTTTCAAGTTTACCATTCAATATGCTGAGTGAAGTATCAAAAAACTAAAGAGTGATCATGGTTTCTGTCTATTTTCAGTGTTCAGCCACCTGTGGCACAGCTTTCAGAGTAAGGACCATTAGCTGTGTTGTAATTGGTACATCAGAACCCGTAGATAATTCCAACTGCTTATCACAGGGACTCCAAATTGGAGAAACTACAGAATTGTGTACTAGTAGTGTACCTGTCTGTCCAGTTTATGCTTTCAACGTTGGCGAATGGGGTCAAGTAAGCATATATATTTCATATAATATAAATATTCACTGGCAAAAAACTCCTAAGTTTTCGTGGTTTATATTGTCTAAACCACATTGATATCGTAAACGAATATTTAATGCCGTTATACATACATGTCATTTAGCGATGTATTTTTGTTTGGAAAACAAAATACGAGTGAGCTAAAGGGACTGTCACTTCGAGTCGAGGAAGAGAAGTTACAAAACTCTTAGATCCATGAATAGTATTCAGGAGTAATATGACTGCGTCTCCGAAACATTTATTTAAGAAAAAATGGTATCGATTCTGAACATTTCATCTCCTATTTCGAGCACTGCAAAACCAATGACGTAATGCGCGTTGTCGTGCATGACGAAGAATGACCAGAGTATAAATTCCATTGTTACTGTTCGAACGATTACAACTTGGCTTTCATGTGGTATGATATGATGATGTAGTACATGTTTCATTGTAGTTGCTGCATCGACGGTACGTATTGTGTATGTTCGCCATGAACCTTTCTGGTAACATTTAATATTCTGAATTATTTTATATGTATCTTTACCTCAGCATAGAACCTAAATCCCCTTTTCTGTTTTCTTTTTCGTTAAAAGTGTTCTGCAACTTGTGGAACATCTATCCGTGTACGAAGTGTTACCTGTGTTGAACAAAACAGTGGAACTCTAGTTGAGGATGTAGTGTGTACTAATCTTGGCCTTGTTAGACCATCATCAGGGGAAGATTGCGTTGTTCCACAATGTGTCGAAGTCAATGTTGGTGCATGGGGAGAGGTAAGACATGACATTGGCTATACAACTATTGCCAAAATAGAAAAGTTATTACATTGTCAAAACGTATTGCTATAATGCCCAAGTATCCAACCGTGAACGTTATTGAAATGCGTAGATTTATTTTCTGTTATTGGTTGTTGGTGTGTTTACAAGTTTAGCTTTGCTCTGTCATTTTTGAAATGTGCAATTATTTTTTCATATACCATCATCAAAATCTTGTCCGATTATAACAATACCCTTTATAATTTGGAAAAGGGACACTTAAGACTTGACAACTGATGGATAAGTGACTTAATATTAATATTACCGGTACTGCTATGTGTGTGTGTTAATCGTTTAAATATTAACTTGTTTGTTCAATTCATTTCCAGTGCTCAGCTACCTGTGGGGCCAATTCCTTCCGTGTTAGAACAGTGAACTGTGTTGCCCTGGGAACCAATACACCTGTTGATACTGCACAGTGTACACAGGCTGGGCTTGCACTCCCCACTACCGTTGAATTGTGTAGTACTAATGCCTGCTTCTCTTACTTCGTTGGAGCCTGGGGCGAGGTGAGCAATTTGTGTTTGTGTGTGTGTGTGTGTGTGTATGTGTGTGTGTGTGTGTGTGTGTGTGTCTGTGTCTGTGCGTTTGTGTGTGTCTCTGTGTGTGTGCGCGAGTGTTTATCTATGTCTCTGTCTCTGTCTCTGTCTCTCTGTATCTATCTATCTATCTGTCTGTCTGTCTGTCTGTCTGTCTGTCTGTCTGTCTCTATCTCTCTCTCTCTCTCTCTCTCTCTCTCTCTCTCTCTCTCTCTCTCTCTCTCTCTCTCTCTCTCTCTCTCTCTCATACCTTTATCAAAATGGTCGATTTTCAAGGTGGTCATTCTGGAAGGTCGTATGTTTTTAGAGAGCTTGAATGTACATCAGAAAACGACTGACACTTAATATCTCAGCATTTATAGTATCTCCTACATCTCTTTGCAGTGTTCTGCCACATGCGGTAACTCGATCAGAAGCAGAGATGTCTATTGTATTTCGGAAGGAACCAATGTTGAAGTTGATGCAAGCAATTGTGCTCAACAAGGACTTACACTACCAGTTAGCCAAGAGATATGTACTACCGTACCACAATGTTCAATGTAAGTTGGTTTTTTTATCTTTTCGTATCTGAAAAAGAAGGGAGGGTGGTAGTGGTGGTGGTGGTGGTGGTGGTGGTGGTCATCTTGACAGGCATATAAATATAGTCTGTCAAAATAATGGCAAGCTCACACTTTCGATTTTTAACCATAATTCAAGCATTAACATACCCGTACGCATATATACACATACCCGTACGTACGTACGTACGTACGTACATGCATACATACATACATGCATACATGCATACATGCATACATGCATACATGCATGCATGCAGACAGACAGACAGACAGACAGACAGACAGACAGACAGACAGGCAGGCAGGCAGGCAGGCAGGCAGGCAGACAGACAGACAGACAGACAGACAGGCAGGCAGGCAGACAGGCAGGCAGACAGATAGACATCACGATACACACACACACACACACACACACACACACACATATATATATATATATATATATATATATATATATATATATATATATATATATATATATATATATGAAACGAGCAACTACATTTAGATAGCGACATCAATTGTACTGCTCATTTTTTATAGTAAATGCAGTTGAGTTAGGTGAAGATGAATTCTCAATTATAATGTTTATCAACATTTCTTACAGATATGTGTACAGCACTGGCAGTTTCGGAGCCTGTAACTGTGACACTAACACACAGACTAGAACAGTTACATGTTTGCAGATTTATGGAACAAACGTTGTCACAGGAACAGATGAGGAATGTTTAGCAGCAGGACTGACCAAACCAGCAACTACCCAACCATGTACATGTCCATACTACTGGTTCACTGGTGATTGGGGAGAGGTAAGTGATATTTATACTAACGATAAACCATAACATGCCCTCATAACATGCAGCAAATGCAGCAGAAAGGGTCATAAACACGTGTGCAAATACAACCACCGAAAAAAACGCCGGGTCGTTTGCTGGAGTGGGGTGAGCTAAGGAAAGACTTCATGCAAGCACAAAAGTAGGTGAACACAAAAATCCAACTGATGCAAAACAGGAGTGCCTCTGTCGCTTTTACCAGTCTATGGAAGCTATAATGTAAAACTAATAGTCGTAGTCGGCTGTTAATATCAGGAAACAGAATTATCAGGGTATCCCGGCTCCTGTGGTGTTTATACTTATAAGTTTCGATACTATGTGTCTTTGCATGATACTTATCTCATTCCTACTTACCACAAGCAAGCAAATGCATCGGTGTTTTTCGCGGGTTTAGGACGATTCTGATTATCTTAGAGATATTTATCTAACGCCCAATAATATACATGTGTACCAATCCAAGAAATCTCTGATACATGTATAATTTTATTCAAATACGTTTATAATCAAAATTTAATTACACTACGCCTGATAAAAAATGAAGTTAGTATGATATGCATATTCTTCACAAATGAAGTACAGGCTGCAGTTGTGAAGTTATCATAAACCCAAGACAGGAAACATATATAAAGTGCAACTAGCGTCAAATATGAATAAATTAATTAGGCATTCATGGTTTAAATGGTATTTGTCATTATATTTGGGAATTTAGTCAAATTGATCGACTGTAAAGATTGATGGCAAATTACATATGCATTAATCGATTCACGTTAGAACGATAAGTATCGTCTCCATGACTACACCAATAAATATGATTAACTTGTTAGAAGTTGAAATTTCTGTCAAGACCTTCCTGTAAAATGTGTTGTTATCAATCTGAAAATACATATCAGTATTCACCAGATTAGAGTAAAGAATCCGGGCTCTTTCCCAATACAAATCTATTTGTGTATATTTGTCTGTACGCTGTGTGCTGTGTGGAGCCGTATATCGAGTTTAATATGTCGTACCCAGTGTAACTGGTGAAGTGTTTTGTGACGTTTTATAGTTGAGATGTTGGGTCAAACAAGCCTACACAACTCGATTACATGGTGGCAGCGGTGGGATAAATACATAAGAAGCTAGGAAATGGCCGACTTAGTAACAAATGTCATATCATTCTCCTTTATACAATAGTGCTCTGTTACCTGCGGATGTGGTGTTCATTCTCGTGTTGTGGAGTGTCGCACAGACAAGGACAACCCTCTTTCAGTCGTACCGGATTCTCGTTGTGTTGAAGCCAAACCAATTATCCAGGAAGAGTGTTACATGGTTGAATGCCCAGAAAGCTATGGTAAGTTATCGAAGACCGTCAAAGTGCCAGAGAGTGTCACCATTCACAATCGTGGTTCTCAGTTGTTTAGCTTTTCTTCGAGGCAACAACATTATATCAACCGTACTCTGTTTTAAGAAAGACTGGGTGAATTTCACTGTTTGCAAACGTAGCTGCATGGATTAGTAACGAAAGGAATGACCGCAAGGGACTGTCATTCACATACAAGCGTGCAGAGCGAACGAGATTTGTACAGTTTTAGTGCAAAAATATACACCAGAAGAATTTGTATGTTCAAGGATCTTCGTGTAATTGAACATAGATGTTTTATGTCTATCTCTACAAACCAAAGATATGTTCTCAATAATCAGTTATTTCTTCACCCTTTTTTAGGATGTGGCGCTGAGTATGAAACTTTTACCGGCCAGATGGATTCACCACTATACCCAGACGTTCTTTATCCACGTGAACTTGACTGCGTGAAGCACATTCACCTTCCAAGTGGGTACCATGTTAGCCTCACCATCCTGGATATGAACATCGAGTTTGATGATAACTGTGAATTCGATCATTTGACGGTAAGTACATTATTTGTCACTTGAAGGCAACTTAATAAGTACTAAAAATACACTGATACTTTTTAGTAAGAAATTAACATATAATTATAATTCATTTATTAGATGAATATTTACTAGTATTTGAACTTCAGTAAACTCTTACTCAAACTTAAAGAGAGAAGTTATGAAATATTCTCAGCATTTCCAAAATTTGACAAGTGAATCAAATCTTATTTACGAACGATCGTCAAGTGTGTTCACTACTAATACAGCGGTAAAAATCGCTATAATTGTGTTCCTTTCTGACAAAGTCGACATGATTTGACAACCATATCAAGTAGAATTTTCGATCATTACATTCGGAGATGGGTATGTCGTACAAATGGCACGTTAATCAATTGTACTTCTGTGACCCGTTGGCATTTTGACCGCGTTTTTAGCAATATAATATCACATGTAAGGGAACGAATTTTTATAAAATGTTGACGAAGTTTCGCCTCGAAAGATGAAACGATTTCCTTGCAGATTCACTATGTGCTAAACTGTAGAGACTTACAATTTGATTCTTTGATTATTATATAATTTGTTATTATTTGTGTCTTTTTTTAGATCCTTGATAAAATTACCGGTCAAGGTCAAACGTATTGTGGAGCTCTCGATGACCCCATTGAGTTCGTTTCTACTGGTAATGAAGTCCAAGTCCAGTTTATCACAGATAGCAGCATTGAAGGTACTGGTTGGTCTTTAACATGGCAAGCGATTGAAAACCAATAACTGCAATTAAGTGTTGAACTTTGACATGTGATGATGTCATCTCCAATGTCAATTTAGGACAATTTTTCCTTTATGAATGGTTCTTATTTGACAGTTTAAATCGCACTGTAACATTTTTAATTAAATAAAATGAATTAAAAAAATAGCAAAAGAATCTTTCTGACAATTGTGTGGATAAGAAAATGGTTGGGTAAAGAGCTTTCAATAAAAATAACTGTGTATATTTACTGAATTTTGTATTGTAAATCGTCAACGTATGTGGTTTGTTCATATTTATATGGGTGTTTTAAGCATTTTAAAAAAACTTTGTTTACTAGTCATTCAACAAATATAGTTTTAGTGTCTGAAGTTAGGTTTATTATTTTTTTAAATGCTGTCAAATACCTTTATAACTTTGTTAAATAATGAATTCATCTTTTTAGAAGTATTATTAGAATTCCCCAGTGGCTGTAGCAATAGTATTTCTCTTTTTAATTAGGTTGCCAATTTATGTTTGTTATGTTGTTATGTTTTGTTACGAATAGTACAATTTATTCTGTGTAACGCTTTACTATCCAATGTAGATCAATATTAGGACAATTTTGTATTAATTTACATTGTACCCTCTGTATAACGAATTCTGCTATAATTCCAATAGACTACATGCTTCGCTATTATGAACATTTCATTATAACAAACATAGTCGCCTAATAAATTCGTTATAAAGAGGTAATCGTTCACTCTACTTTTTACACAAAGTTAAGAATATCTGTATATTTTTGGTGTTAAATAAATTGACAGACATTCTTATCCAAAGAAATGACAACGGCCTCTTCATTTTATATTGCTTAGAATCTTACATAGATGTTCTCACCAAAATTGCAAAATGGTTACGGTGGGAAATTAGTATGTGATGTCGTACTAGATCACACATGAGTAATGAGTGGAGAGAGAGAGAGAGAGAGAGAGAGAGAGAGAGAGAGAGAGAGAGAGAGAGAGAGAGAGAGAGAGAGAGAGAGAGAGAGAGAGAGAGAGGGAGAGAGGGAGAGAGGGAGGGAGGGAGGGAGGGAGGGAGGGAGGGAGGGAGGGAGGGAGGGAGAGAGAGAGAGAGAGAGACAGAGAGAGAGAGACAGAGAGAGACAGAGAGAGAGACAGACAGACAGACAGACAGACAGACAGACAGACAGACAGACAGACAGACAGACAGCGCATGTGACATGAGTGAATTGGTGAGTGAGTGAGTGAGTGAGTGAGTGAGTGAGTGAGTGAGTGAGTGAGTGAATGAATGAATGCATAAAAGTTTAGCACTAGCTCCATTTGCCCAATAACGAAACCTTCCCTCCTACTGAAGCCTAGTACACTAACGGCTTCGGATCAACCTGACACAAATCCCATGTATATCGAGATACAGAAAGCTCTAATAATCCAGACATATTCTAGAAATCTAAAAATATATGCATTTAAAAAATATCTATTTTAAGGTAAATATATAATTACCTAAGCTTCCGTTTAGTTTTGTCTGCTGCAGTGGTAGTCGCCATTTTAGTTGTTAAAGGGAGACACGTTCATAAAATGTGTGTTCTGGGGAGTCATTTCATGATTTTACTCTATCACTATTAACCCATTCAGTACTGAAAACTTTGCCGCCAAAATTATTTGAACAAAATTCTTGTTTTTATGTAAGTTTTTGGCATATATCAGCTTCATTTTAGACTGAAATTAAAGAAATGTTATTTCGTAATGAAGTAATATTATTATAACTATGAAAATGTTCATATAAATTGGTTCCCAAAATTATTTAAAACTCGTCTCCAGTCATGAAAGGGTTAAATTTCCATCAAGAGATATGAATTGTGACAATCTATATACAATACTAAACATTTAGTTCTCAACTGCATAGTAAAGATACGAGAGTAGACATGATAGTTTGAGAGAGTTATGAGTTCAATATTCGTTGCCATCGGTTGTTATTTATTATTGATAATTATCGACCTAAACTCGTAATTTTTTGATGGGTAAAACCCTCTAATGGTGTGATAACAGTCAGTCAACCGTATGTCGCTACGTCCATTGCGATACGAAATGGAATATTTTATCACAATAAGCAGCAGAAATTGCACAAAAAGTCACTAACAAGTTGCTCTTTACACCGAAAACGTATTGAAATAGCGAATTTATTAGATATATGCTCTTATCAGACACCTGTTTGCCATAAACTCGGGTCCGAAGGTCTAAAGGTTTTATTCCAGGGGGTTCATATCATAATGCTAAATATCTATTCGTAAAGAATGCATTTATCCTTTCGTCTATCTTTTTTTCTACTCTTTTTAACTAAAGAATAATGACATATAGTTTCCTCGACATTATATTCGTTCATGTGATTGTTTACACAAATCTCCACCCATGCTCGACAGGGGTCGTACACTCGTTGATCGTCGTTAGATTTCTTTCTCATTTGAGATATGTGTAACTCAGCAACAATTGTTGTACGTAGCTGCGGAGAAATAAGGCAGTCTACCCCCCGGGGGAAAAACTGCTTAAAAGAAGTTAAAATTCGATCTCAATCGTTGATTGTGAAGAGGTTGGATGAAAAAAACCTGCAAACGTTTGGAAGGTAAGCTGCCATGTATTTCTTATGTCTCAAAAAGGTATCTTTATACGTGGTATTTTAAAAGAGAACTTAATGTCATCATTATTCAAAACTTCTTAAAAGTTTTGTAGGCTTTTATTTTCCAGTCAGGTAACCGTTCATTGACGTTACAACATCATACCAAAGTTAACAACTAAACAAACGTTGCCTTGTCATAAATTAAGAATTTATATGTGCAAGATTAGCAAACATCATCCTTCTGAGCTTGTAATCCATAACATACCTAATTGCAGATAGCATCAACATGGCAGAAGTGAATGCATCGATGATATTTGCCACTATATTAATGTGTTTCTTGCACTGTGGGATAATAATAAGAGGTAGGTATTTACATGGCTGTCTTGTAAATATATGTGCTGTATGGCATGCGCAGCTAGTTATGCTGTTTAGAACTAGATACGTTCACGTTGTAAATATTGTCCTTGTATGAAGACATATGGGGATAAAACAACTGTCAATCTAACATTTATTTTTTGTCTTATTTTCCTAGCCTTTATGTAGGCATTGGTCGCGTTTGCTTTGTTTAGTTTTTGTTTGGTTTGTTTGATTTGCTTGGCTTTGCTGCTTGCCTTGCCTGGCGTGGCTTGGCTTGGCTTGGTTTGGTTCAATTTGGTTTCTTTGTTTGGTCGTTAGTTCATATATTTATTGTGTATTGCTTTACAACTGATTTCCTATTTGATTTAGTGATTAGTTGACCCTGCTCATTGTATTTTAATTGGTTGTACGTTAAAATAATTGATTAGTTGATTAATTGATATTGGATTCGATGGTTGGCGTATTGACCCTTTTCTCGATGGGTAGCAAAATTGGTTTGAAGACCGGTTGTTTGAGTGGTTTGAAAGTTAGATGCTCAATGGCCAATATGTATATACTATTAGCTTGAATTAAGGTTTCATTTTCACCTTCATTAAAGCACAAACGAGTGACCCCAGCAACGATTACTGTGAGATACTGAGGAAGTCGTTGCTGTTTTATGAAGCACAGCGATCGGGATATCTACCGACAACACAACGTGTACAATGGCGTGGTGATTCTGGGACATTTGACGAAGGACAAGCACTTAACCCAACGATTAAAGACGATTTGACAGGAGGGTATTACGACGGTATGTGAAGTCACACTCTCACCAAGTATGCTAAATTTGGTATTATATAATCCCGGTATTAATGCTGGCGAAAATCGAGAAATCTGATTGGTCTAGACATCAAACTAGCATGTGATAATGAACAGTTGGCACGTGTCCAAGTTTTGATGTTTACACGTCATTTGTACTTGCGTTCAATATTTGTCCTCTGCATGTTCCGAACTTTGCAGTTTGCTCAGTCTGCAGTGATAGTGATGGCGAAGTCTGCGGATTGTCAGAGGTAGATTTTCTCAGTGAGACAGAATAGTTTAAGGGAAATTGTGAAGGAAATTTCGAGTTAAATTGTGTATTTGTACAAATTATCGCCTACTACTTCGGTCAAGGCATGCACGGTCCTCGACTCGACAGCTGTAGAAGTGAAAACAGGTATGTCCGTGTACGTGTAATGTCAAATTGTCATTTAAAAACAGAAGCCAGTGTAAGAGTTTACAGTGACCGACTTACCATAATTCAAATAAGATATTTGTCTGGGACCCTGTCCTCGAGTATCAGTTATCAATATCCGAGTGGGAAATCCCCAAACCCAAAGGTCTAAAGACGTAATTTCCGTAAATACATTGTAATAAACCTGCTGCCAAGTCTATCGCCTCTCAGACCGGTCGACCATCAAGTCTGAGATCACCTCAAGCATCACGCCACCGAATCGCCAAGCATGCCGTATATAAAACCGTTTCAAGTAATACCTTGATTTAAACAGGTGTTTTACTCATAACTGTACTTTTAATGGGCCGATCAATGTACGGATTATCCCTAGGACCAAGCAGCAGATAAAATAAATCCAGCTGGGAAATCCAGTTACTCATCAGTGCACAACGAACGCCTGGCACGGCGTTCATGTGGTCGACGTTCAGAGTTGATGTGCGTCAGATCAGCTGTCTTGAATTGAATTGAAAGCAGCTTTATTGTTATGCACATTATTCACATGGGGGGGGGGGGGGGAAGAAACCATAGTGTTAGTTCTCCCCCCCCCCCGGGGGAGGATATACCAATCGCTATCACTCATGCATATATTTCGGTCAAACATTCTTGGTATTACCATCCCCAGGGGATGTGTTACTGCTTAATTAGGCATATGAGTGTTTACACATTTTTTGTTCAAAAATCAAATATGAATTATGATTTTAATTATGCCTTGAAATTAGGTTTCTTAAAAAAAAAATTGTCAATAATACAGTATAAAAGTAAAAAATGATCTTAATTATGCCCTCAAATTAGCTGTGTTATAAAACATTTTGTTAATAATACGGTATAAAAATCAAAAGGCTGCACACTTAACATATGCGGAATATTTGAGTACACATAAGTCGTAAATCATTAAACAGGACTGTATAGAGTAGCGATGATAGCTGTCAGTCATATTTTGAAGTCCAACTTTAAAATTCAATGGTCGTCTGGTGCACATGTCTGGATGGAGTGTTTTTGTTACATACTGACGAACACGATAGCGATTACTTTTTAAGATTTTACCTATCCCAAGTTCGCTAACTACAATTTCCAATGTGCCTCTATTTTCATGATAAAAGAATTCGTTTTTGAGAAACGAAATCCTTAAAGAGTAGCGGGACCCCAAGTCAATATGACGACTGCTGCCCATTTCTTTCATAACTAGCATTATTTTTTTTCCTTTTATCACCAGCTGGAGATCATTTGAAGATTACGAAAACAATAGCCTTTGCCGTGTCGGGAGTCGCGTGGGGTCTGCTACAGTTCCAGGAGGCGTACGAAGATTGTGGTCAAACAGACTACGCCAAAGAAATGATAAAATGGGGATCCGATTATCTGCTCAAGGTGTATCCTAGAGAGGGAGAGTTTTACCAGATGGTAAGTACAATAAATTACAGATTCAAAACTTTTTCTGATCTATTTTGGGTTTTTATTTTCTTACACTTTTTTTGATAAAAATTCAATATTTCAAAGACCTTGTACAGCAATTATAATTTTGCAGTATTTCAATTCACTTCTAAAGACTAGTGTAAGATTTGAAAAAGTGATCAAAAGGTGAAGATTGTGATTCATTGCGAATCACAGATGTTTTCTGCAAGAACGACAGCGGTATATATTTGCTTGTAGGTTGGTTCACAAGGAATAGACCACATGTACTGGATGAGACCAGAACACATGGATATCACGGACGGGACTTCTCGTATAAAAGAGTATGATAGAAACGAGTACGGAAGTATGAGACGACCTGCGACGAAAGCTGTTACCGGTGACCCTACTGCTGATGATGCTTTCGAAACTGCGGCCGCTCTTGCCGCAGCAGCTACAGTCCTCGTAGATGGTATGTATACAATAAACACTAGAATACAAGACCATGACATACATAGATACATACATAGATACATAGATACATAGATACATAGATACATAGATACATACAGACAGACAGACAGACAGACAGACAGACAGACAGACAGACAGACAGACAGACAGACAGACAGACAGACAGACAGACAGACAGACAGACAGACAGACAGACAGAAAATCAACGTATGAGAGACGGCCAAACAAAGTTTTGTTTCCGGAGTATTATTATGAATTGAAAAAAAATGAAACTGAGAAGTTATTAAATTCATAAATGGTCTTTCCAGATGAATCATACAAACAACAATGTATCGATAAGGCAACGGAATTGATATCATTCGGAGAGGCAAGCCCTGGGGTAAATACCAACACACCTTACTTGTAAGTACCACATTATAACTAAATTCGTTTTTATAGGATGTGAACCAAAATGGCTCAGTTCATCGCTAGTTCATATATTTCAAGTGCCAATATGAATGATATCCGTCGATGTAAACGCCTTCTATTGCCTCGTGTAAATTCAGTGCTAGTTCATCAGTGTTTTGGTTAGGAATATGGTACACATTCCTTAACCTTGGCTTTCTAACGTTCACTTACATTGTCTCACCTATTCTTGATAACTGTTGAAATAAGGATATTATTTTGTTTGTTTGTTTGTTTGTTTGTTTGTTTGTTTGTGTGTGTGTATGTATGTATGTATGTATGCATGCATGTATGTATGTATGTATGTATGTATGTATGTATGTATGTATGTATGTATGTCTGTCTGTCTGTCTGTGTGTGTGTGTGTGTGTTTGCTTGTTTGCTTATTTGTTTTTCTTTTTATACATAATAATTTCAGACGTGCTCATATATTTTGATGTTGATTTATTTTATGAATAGGGGCCCAACGGATTGGAGGGATGAACATATCTTTGCCCTTATTTGGATGTACAGAGCCACACAGGATTCAACTTACTTGGATGACGCAGAGTATCTTCAAATGATTGAGTA
This sequence comes from Glandiceps talaboti, assembly GCF_964340395.1. Taxonomy (NCBI): domain Eukaryota; kingdom Metazoa; phylum Hemichordata; class Enteropneusta; family Spengelidae; genus Glandiceps; species Glandiceps talaboti. Next base: position 5,752,131 of record NC_135569.1, read on the forward strand.
CTACCTTGTGAAGATGAGAACAGATTTTTCCTGGGCAAATAAACACGTGGCGAACAATGTAAGAGACCAAATTTATATGTGTATTATTTATTATACTTACTATACTAAACGTTTAATAAGTCCTGGCCAACAGTCACTAAGAATGATTCTCGTCAAAGCTGACCACTAGCTGGCGCTGTGTGTACTCAACCGTTGTGCTGAAAATTTGTGTAGATCGGTTTATACGAGCGCTCTGAACCTATGTCAGTATGTGATATGTGATTGGTATCTTTAATGTAATGTAATTGCAATCTATGGTAATACCCAACTTTCCTTTTTCAGGTGTTGTTATATTCTTTGAGCCAAAACGAGGCATATAAGGCTACCTACCAAAAGTTTGCTAAGAAGTACTTAAGCAGAATATGGCTTAATCCTCTCAAAAAACCTAGAACACCCAAAGGATTGGTCTGGGTTAGTGAATGGGCGCCACTACGTTATACAGGTAGGCATTCACAAATTAGGCTGTAGCACAGTCACGCTATCACTACCAGGGTCTGGAGATTTGCTATAGAGATACTTTCAAAGTTTACCTTAACATCATAATTATGCAATAGTGAACTTGCAAACCCGCCATGTTGAATGTTGCATCATGGGAAATGTGATAATAAATACTAATCAATTAGTATTGTAAACAATGTTGATACATTGTTTGTAACCACAAATAAATCAATTCATAGTCACCCTGACCATTGTGGGAAGTTTATTTTATCAGTAGCTCCAGATTAGGTATTACGATAACCACAAATAATCCCATACTCCTTTGCGTCTGAGCGTGCTCAGTCAGGATTGCAAATTCCCTATTGATAAGTGAAGACAATCATGGTGATGGTTGTATGAACCTTGCAGTTGTTATCATGATGATTTGTACCAAATACTGATATTTATGTGTTACATATATTCCCAAATTGACTATTTTTTGTCGTTCAGGCTACCCTAGGAAAAAACAGTGACACATACATAGGTCACAAATATTTTTAGGCTGCATGAAGTAAAAATATTGGGGAATAATATAATTATACCTCGGCATGCATATTGTATTTTTTGTAAATCTTGTGAAATAATTATAGATAATAGCGATTTCCAACATTGTGGCCCACACTTCGAGCACCAGAGTACCATTGGTGTAGACGTGGGTTGTGATGTTAAACAACAATGGAATACATCGTTTATTTTTGGTTCGAACGTGTTAAAACCTGGCTTTCTGTATCTGAGTTGGTTTGAAAATGTTAGCACCAGAATAACTTCTACTACTAAGAAGTAGATTCCTCACACAATTGAATAACCAAAAATATTACAAATATATATGAGCAAACAGACCTTGACAAGCCAGTAGTATGATAGTCTGGTGATCGCAAAAGCGTGAAACTCCGAGTTACGATTTGTAATTTCCTAAATTCTTGAAATTCTTGATTAAGTATATATATATATATATATATATATATATATATATATATATATATATATATATATATATATATATATATATATATATATATATATATATATATATATATATATATATATATATATATATATATATATATATATATATATATATATCAGAAGTTTGTGAGAAACGTGATACTTGTTTTGCATAAATCCGAAAGTTACATAGCATGTATTCAATGCAATACATAATTTTCGATAATTCGTATATTTTGTTTAGCTAATACGGCATACATAGCAGTAACCTTGGCTGACATGGGTGTGGATGAACAAATCTACAGTACTTTTGCAATGGACCAAATTCACTACATGCTGGATAATGGAAATCAAAGCTTCGTTATAGGATATCCCGATCAGTGTGTTGACTCGACAGCTGTATGCAAGCCGACCAAATACCACCATCGAGGAAGGTAAGAATTATGCCATTTTGTACATTGTGTATCTCTGATCATTTCTTCACCAGATTTGAATCGAAATATAAACACATCTTTGTAAATATGGTCACCCCACCTCTAGACGTAAATATTTGAAATGTGTTCATGTAGGATTATTACACTGTAGATGTACTGTACAATTATTAAGTTACCTATCATGAGTAAAGGTGACACAAATACCAAAGTCTAAGTCTATGTTTGAATAAAACCCCGTGTACGATGATTTTATAGCTCGACAGAAGAATTCAGTGATAATATGAAATCTATGATTTCCTTTACTCTATCCATCCATCAATCTATCTATCCGTCCCTCCGTCCCTCCCCCCTTCCTCCCCCATCCATCCATTGCACAGTTCCTGTCCAACTGAAGGACACTGTGGTTGGGGCCTGTACCGCATGGAAGAGGATAACCCAAACACACTTTATGGTGGTTTAGTGGGAGGACCGGATATAAATGATAATTACAGTAATGACCGTGCGAATTATTTCCAGACAGAGGTTGGGCTTGACATTAACACGTATTTTCAAGGTGCAATTGCAGGTAAGTTGACATTGAATATAAAATCGTTTCATCAGTACATCCATACTACAGTCCCGTTTCATGTTACCGTTCATCGATTCTGTTTGATACAACCACGCAAGAACCACTAAGAAACGCAAATGTACATGCTTTAAGATAGTAAGATTGAATAGTACTATATTTTGTCTAAATGAAATGAATATATCACCATGCAGACATCAAATGCAGACACCAAAACATTGATGCCTGCGTTTAGTTGGAGCATAAGTTATGCTTTATTTCATAACACACAAAATGTAGCAAGAAATTTCGATTTTGATATCTTAGTGTAGAATATGCAGTTTCTTATTGGTTTCTGCATGGTTGTATCTAATAGAGCTGGTGAACGGTAACTAGAAACGGGCTGTAATACTACAGACATGCATTTAACGGACAGCTTTTTAAGTACAAAAAATATTCCAGATATTTCACCATTGGGAATTGGTATCAGTTTTATCGCTCATGGGTGGTCTGGGGTGTAGCAAAATACTAAAGACCACAATTCTGTCCATAAAATAAAATAATATCAATAACTTAAAATTGAATTTCTAAATTTTGTACATGCTCAACGTCAATATTACTCCACAAATATCATTAATCATACATTCATATATGCCATCTGTCATCGTTCTGTACTTAGTACGTATATCACAAAAACATGTGGGAACGATTTATGTAAACACATAGAGATATATTAAACCCAAAGTCATGATTGGCTTATAACAAACGCTTGGGACAGTTTGTTCACCACATCGCCATCTAGTGGTGAACAGTAATCTGTGTCATTTTAGGAAGGCAACAGTCACATTGCCAGAACTTGACTGTGCATCAACGAACATTATTTGAAATTCTAACGTTTTGATTATGTTTACTGAGAGCATTACAGCAAAGTCATTGCCCTGAAAGAAGACATGTTTAGGCCTTGAAAAATTGTTTGATTCCGAATACCCGACCCCACCTACCTAGTTTTTCACTGCCAATCCTAAACTTTTTTTTACGTATTCGACGCGACAATTGTGAAGCCTCGCAAGAAATAGTGGATGCAGAAACTGATATCAACTTAAAACAACAACATAAAACTGTTCTTCCAATCTGTAATGGCTGTACATCTGATAGGAAGAAATCAATAACACAGAGGTCATATTGAAAACAACGAAAAACATAACTACATGAACTAAGCAGTCACATATGAATATATATATATATATATATATATATATATATATATATATATATATATATATATATATATATATATATATATATATATATATATATATATATATATATATAATTGACTGGATGTAGATAAAACCACATAAAAGTGCTCAATACGGGTAGTAGAGCGAATTATATATAGGTTTTGAAAATTTGAACCAAATTATATGCTATAGACCCTACAGAACTGTTTCGTGAGGTGCGTAGTCCTCACTCATCAGGGGTAGAATGGAATATAGTATTCGTTGCACGGAATCTAAAAATGCAAATCTGTCTATTGAGATATGTGTCGTAGTGTAACTGTCTGTTATCGTGTAAAATTTTAAACGTGGGGTGAGTCAATTCAAATATCATATTCATTAATTTTTCAATGTTGATCCATACTTCACTAATAGTAATCTTGCTTTTTTTCAACCTTTCCAGAATTTGTTTTTCTAACACTTCTTTCTGAGTGACCAGAAAATGATTTTTTCCATCACCAACATTTCCTTTCCTGATGAATAAAGCTCATATCTCAGTCAAAGTTTACCTTGTCTAGTATAAAATATTGGTCAATAGCCTTCCTTGTCTCTTCAACACTGCGTGCTACCTTTATTTGCTGGATATCTTGGTTAGACAAAGATACTTGGACAGGATAGCCCTGCTTCATGTCACAGACTTAATGTTTATATATTTAGTATTTTGGCAATTTCATCCAATGTCCAAAATGCTATTGAATTCACTTCTAAATACAACAACTCGACAAATAGTTTCAGCCATGGGTTTGTTCCATTGACTAACTTAGAGACAACTAGGCGTTGACATACCATGAACAGTTGAGTGTAAAATTAATCTCAACCTTGTCACAGAATAGATTAATGAGAGCATATGGCTTCGGTGTTTACGACAACTCAGAATTTTGCTGACGATCTCATATTATCTGGATGCCAACGTGGTTTCTAACTCAACCACGTCTGGTCACAGTTCCTCAATCAGTACAAAAAGTTGTCCATCCAGTCAGTGAACCCCAACTGCTATAGTGATGTAAACAGTGTATAAGTAGCACCTTGAGCTGACGATCTTGATTCTGCACGATCTCAAGGACCAGTAAATATCGATGTATTTACCAAATACTCGTCTAGACAAAGAGCTTCAATGTTATCACCTGTTGACACAAGTACGAAATTCTGAAAAGTTGAAGCATTTGAAAAAAAACAAATGTACCAATTTTAACGTATTATATCAGGCTACAACAACGTCACTCTTTCAACATTCAAATAGGGAACTTGCAAACCCGCCATGTTGAATGTTGCATTATGGGAAATGTAATAATAAATACTAATCAATTCGTATCGTAAACAATATCGTTACATTGTTTATAACCACCAATAATCAATTCATATTTACCCTGACCAGTGTAGGAGGTTTGTTTTATCGGTAGTTCCAAATCAGTTTATATTTTGATAACCACAGATAATCCCATAGTCTTTTGCATCTGAACATGCTAAGTCTGGATTGCAAGTTCCCTATTGTTCCACGTAATGCAAAGGAAAGTAGACGCCTTCATACTTGAATTGCCGTGTTGACACCAGTGTTGTCAGATAAGATTTAAGTACGGTTGGATAATGGTCGACCTCTTATACGGTTAGACTAGATTTCACGACATCCATTTGAAATTACACACATTAAATTGATAGCGTCACAGCCAGAAAACACTAAATCGCAAATCAACAGTCGAAAGAGTACTCGTAAGTTGATAAAAACTAAACTTACAGTAAAGTACTCACAGATAGACTACACTTGATGGCGATGACAAGTATTACTCATGTGTGTGCGTGTGCGTATGTGTGTGCATATAGACTTAATTCAAAAGAAGAAGGATGTAATAAGTCGTTACTCAGAGTTTCTCTTCGAGCGATCTTCAGACGACTAAATATTTGCATCGAGCACTGTTCTCTCCAGCGAGACACTTACAGTCATATATATATATATATATATATATATATATATATATATATATATATATATATATATATATATATATATATATATATATATATATATATATATATATATATATATATATATATATGTACATCAACATCTCCTGACGAGTGATTTACTCACGAAACAGGCTTGTAGAGACGAAAACCCCGACTTGATTTTCTTCTACCCTCAACATATATATATATATATATATATATATATATATATATATATATATATATATATATATATATATATATATATATATATATATATAACTGAATGACCAGGAGATCACAAATATACATTACTGTTAGGAATAACTACGTAATATATTGGATGTCTATCCTTATTTAGTGAGAGTGTAAACGTTATATTTCAACACGTTGACGTGTTTTTTCATTAGTGAATGGACCTCTTCTCATTGATGTAGAATATGGGAATACAGATCAAATATTTTCATTTACCTCCGAGTCGATTTCCTTCATATATATATAGTCCTTTGCTTCCTTCGATTTTTCTTCCGGAAGTTAACGTCTCTTTCGTGTGAAATTCTTTTAGAATATTTAATTCGAAAAGCCACTTTCATATGAGGTTGTTCATAAGTCTTATAATGGACCAACATACAAGTCTAAAGAATCTATCTACATTTCATCAATGCCATGCAATGATAATGATATACCGCATTTCGTGAAAAATTTGAATGGAACTCTCTCTGCTGTCAAAACAAAAAGACTGCTCGGTAGTTAACGAAACAAAATTATTACATGTACATACATTGTGTACTTGTGACTCAAAAAGAAACTCAAGAAGGCATTTTTTAAAGTTATTGTAATGACCTTTATTTATAGTACTTGGAAAGTAAATAAAACTGCTAGTGTCTAAAAAGAGTATAAAATATAAATATATTAATATTTACCAAAATATATTCATTTAAAGTCTAAACTGTTTAAAAATCAGTACAGCGCTGCCTAGAAAGTTCTACTGACCTTGATAGAAGGGTAGTATTTTCCAAATACCAAATCAAATCACGGAGTTTGTTTTCTACCCAAGCATAGCTTACTAATTTAGAAAGAGATGAATATTCTGTGCTGTCTTTAAAACAATACTGTGGGAATATTTTAATAGTATTTCAGCATTTTCCAATTTCTTCATATTATGAAAGTTTAAGATGTACTGAGTAAAACTCCATATACACACAGGAAAGTGATTCACACACAAGGCATAGGAAAGACAAACATAATTATACACATACGCACGCACACACCTACACACAGTGACGTTATTAAAATTTCACATCTAATGCCATGTTTTGACAATAAATCCAGAAATCAAATATAATGGGGGGGGGGGGGGGGCGTGTAGATTTACCTTAGCTACTGTATCTAGAAGTTGAGAATTTAAGACATGACTGCTGCACTTATGTAAGTTGTCTTTCAGTCTCCAGCTAACATATGCCCAGTGACTGACCAAGCACCTACAAACGCGGTCACTCAAACTTCTAACTTGTAACATGAGAACGCAAAGAACAAGCATAGTAGACGTGAAATAAGTAAAAGAAAGCAAATCACCCCTTCTCGTTCAGATTGGTTTCGAACTTATTGCTCACAGAAGGAGAGCAATGGTAACACAATGATTTCAAAATGAAGTGTAACATTAACTGTGTGCATTGATAATTTAGTAAACAATAACATGTATAGTGAAATTTGGGTTGTCACAGTTTGATATGCAGTGCCGTTTTGTAGTAGATGATAAAACTCTTGTGTTGCCATAATAACATTAAACACGGAAAATCGGACAAATACACAAAAGTCTCATAAAAAAGGCACACCCGATAATGGAATGTTGGCAATATGAAAGTCCCAGAGAAAAAGGACCATGAATTGTTCAAACTAATAGCACATACCAAGGCCTGATATAGCCCAAGGGTTAGAGGTATAGCTGTCTAAAAAGTCCTCTTACATTTTCTGATTATAAGAATCGAAAATTAATCTAATGTTTGCATAAATACTAATAACACGATAAAAGGTAAATAAAATCATACACTACTGAGTAACTACAATAGGTAATTTAGTGTGATATAAAATACAGACATTATGTAAAATTTTGTACATTGCAAAACACAAAGTTTACATTTTTCAACTTTAACCTCTTCAGTACGGAAAACTTTATCATCAGAAATATTTGTACAAAATAAGTACTCGCCATAATTTTTTATCACATCTCAATTCTGTAGGAGGTACTTGCCTTACTAAATTAAGTTTTGTTTCGTCTGAAAAAAAATGTGCCACACATGAGTTGTTCCATTGACATATTACCTATTGATCACTATGTAAACTCTTACCCATTTCAAGTTCCGGTAGCATTTTGACAAGGTCATTTGCATGATGCCATAGAGTTCATGTGGGGAAAAGTTTTTCCTAAATCATGCAAATTTGGTCCCTAGTTACGGGCCTTGTTGTTGTAGCATGGGACCCCAAGGCGAGCATATGTGAGTTAGATGACGGCTGCTTTAAATTTTTTAATGATTCAACGTTTCCCATACTGAAATGGTTTATAGAAACAACAAGACAGTCAACATCATTAACACATTAACTAATTCTAGTACATACAGAAAAGTTTAAATCATTCAACTCGCCTCCATTTGCATAGGACATGTCAAAAAGAAGCACCTCTTAAATGGCAATGATTAAAATCAAGATTTCAAATTCTCGTGATAATGAAAAGATTCAGTTATGAATCCAAGTGAAGCTGTTGCAACCTCAAGTCCTGTAATTACTAGGAGTCTGATTTTGATCACTTCTTAAACATAAACATGTTTGAGAAATGTGCACAGAAATGTTAAATCACCAAATACACTATTTATTTGTAGTCTCATAGATAGCTCCTTTGCTGTTATTTATATACTCCCTGACAATGATGATGGATAAGTCACTACTCACGCTTTGATATGCTTTGTATCTGAGATAGACAGCTAAAAATCTGCTATATTACATTTCGTGTTGTTGCTTGTTATCAGTTAGCCTGTAAGATACATCATATTATTCAGCCCTATCTAGCTCCTAAACTACGACTGTACTAAACTGTCCAACATCCTGCACTGTGCAACCAGATTTGGTTGCAGCTTGATTTTCACATAGTATGCGATTGGAGAACAACTATTTTGGTGAATCTGGTGAAATTATTGGATGTCAAATTGGCTTAGAGGTCACATTGATTATTTTGGTGTTATGATTGATACCTTGGCCCAAAAAACAATTTCCGGCATTCTTGACTACACAGTATCTTTCTAGATTTTTAGTGAGTCGTTGACAATTTGTGGTAAATTATTGAGAATTGATTTTCGACAACTCTTTATTTAAAGAGAAAGGGTTATATGATTACTTTCTCTGGTTTAAGTACTAAGAATCACTTTGAGTAAAATCTCTTTTCTTTTTCTCAAGCATCAATTTCATTGTCTTTTCATTCATGATATGCACAGTTCTACCACTATCTAATTTTTCTATTCTAACAGTATCAAAATCATTAGCAGAGTCATTGAATATGTCGTCCACAACTTGGTTGCCTGCTATATCCTCTTGTTTGTTTATAAAGTATATCACCGGATTTAAGTATTTCATATCATCATTTGTTTGTACGACGGTCCTGTCCTGTTGTTTAGAAACGATGACACCAATATTCATTAATCCTTGGCTGTCCTCTAGGCTGTCAGTTCCTTCAACTGGAGCTATTGGCATGGCAACACTGGTCTTTGGTTTATAACTACAGATATCAACATGTCTCTTGAGGCTGGTCAAATATGTGAATTGTTTTTCACAATGTGGACAGCATAAGTGTGCCAAGAACTGCTTCTCCCTTTCTCCATAACCTTTAGATAATTCTGCTAAAGTTTTCTTAACACTTGAAGTCTTTAATTCATTTCTGTATGGACACAGTTTCAGGTGTCTTTCCAGCTTGATTGGGTCTTCCAAGCGCCGTTTACAGGCATGACAGACATACTGATCTGTGCCATTCACTTTATCAACACTCAATGACATTATATTCGGCTCCACTTTGCATTTCATGCTTTTTAGTCTAAGCTGCCCCGCAACAGTGTTACTAGCATACTGCTTCCTTGAGTATACTCTTGTTTTCCTTTCTGTCTTCTTCACCTCATTAAGTTGTGGTTTGTATTCTGTAACAGCAACGACAGAGATTTAGTCAAATCCATTAAAGTGAGAACAAAAAATCAGACTCCTAACTGCTTTAGCTGATGCCCAGTAAGTCGTGCAAAGTTATTTTCACCACCTCTGCATTGAGTGAATTCTCCAAAGATAAGAGATATAAAATATTTAAATTAGCTATGAACTGACCATTGTATACCGGGATAGGGAGTTCTGGGAATGCAAACAATCGAGGTGCTCTATTACCTATGCTGACATCACCAAGAGCATTGGTGTCTGTATCTATTGCTCCTACCTGTCAGTCAACTGGTGTCTTACTCAGAAGCAATAGACAAACTGATAGATAAGGGCACTGCTGGCAAAACCATATGAAATTGGACATCTCAATTGTTTGCATACCCAGAAATCCCTACCCCAGTGTACAAACATGGGGTTTATAGCTAATTTAAATATTATGAGTAGTTGTGGAATGCAGGTGGTGAAAATTACCTTTCAAGCCTTACTAGACATCAATCAAAGCAGCTGTAACAAAATTAACTTGTGTATTATACTGAAGAAATTCATCTTATCGGAGATGAGTAAACTTAGAATTATGATTTTTTTTATCTAGTGTTATCCCAAGGAATTAGCATGACCGGCAGTTAATTTGCATATATATCAGCATCTGATTAGTAATACATTGCATATTAATTTATTACTTAGATGCACATTACAGCGAACTACATGCTTCTAATGTTGTAAATAGTGACATAGAACACATATAACTCCTATTAACGTTCATTTAACAACATACCATCATGATATTTCTATGATGGAAGAAAAATAACTACGATCACCTCACAGTTTCAAATTTTGTTTGTCTACACTAAGCTTTGATTTTGTCAGTGTAACATTACTGGTGATATAAATTTTTGTTTTACTTAAGTTCTGTGTAATGATCTATTCATTGCGTTTTCTTGAATTAGTAAAATGTCATGGTTCTCACCATTGCTTGTCCATGCTCTTTGTATGTACTGGTCATATTAGGATGCATGTTGAACTGGTGCTGATGGAGATGTACAAGAGAGCCAAACTCTCTAGGGCATGCAGGGCATGTGTAAATATGCTGCTGTATTCCATGTTGTTGCTTTCTATGTTCAGTTAGAGTTCTGGAATCCTTGAAGAGTTGTAGGCACATTTGACAAGTGTATGACCACTCCTTAGCATGCATAGTCACATGCTCACTAAGATCATTCATTGAGTTAAACAAACCTCCACAAACATTACAAGTTATTAATTTGTCTTTGGAAGATAAACTTCTAGAGTAAGCCTTGGTTTGCACCAGTGAGTCAGCTGATCTGCCAAGCATGTATTTCTTAAGCAGATGAATGGAGCTTGCTTTATCTTGGTTATCACATGCGGATGTTTGTGCACTGTTCTTACTCACGCCCATCCCTGCCCTGGCATGCAGCCCCTCCTTAACACCTGATGGATTTGCAGGGGAGGGACATGACATACCTGTCACTCTTTGCTGTACAATTGGTTGACTAACACCAATAACATATACATTGCCACTGGTTTGCTTTGTCAAGTCTACAGGGTCACCCTCATTACTAGATTTGATGGCAAGGGAATGCTGCACCCTTCCTTCCTGCGTAACTGCATTTTCTGTCCCTCTTTCTAGTTTCTGGTATTTTGCACTTAGATTCATTACCTCCTGGAAATCACTTGCTGCTCTTTTCATTTGACCAGTTGTATACATTGTCTTCACAGGACTCAAGGTAACAGCAGGTGCCTGTTGAGCAGGTACTTTAGAATTTGAAATAGCTGTAACTGTGCTTGCCAATGAAGGTGTCTGTACAAGATTACTTTGCTGGAGTGTTATGGCATTGCTTGTATTATACAATTGAGGAGAAAGAGCCGAGTTAACCATAAAGAGCTGTGCAGGGGTGATGGTATTTCCACCTGAAATATTACGTAGGTTCATAGGTGAAGTAAGTACTGTAACATTTGGTCCAGGACCTTGCAGAATAGTTGGACTTCGTTGAGTTACAAGAGTCTGGTTGTTGATCACCTGAGCTGAGGAAATGAGTGGTTGAGCTGTTGTACTAAATGGTTGAGTAGAGGAACTCAGTGGTTGAGATGAACTACTGAGTGGTAGCCGAACTGGAGTTGCGCTCATTATCATTCTTGGGCCAGTGATCTGTTGCATTGGCTGACTTTGTGGGATGGGTACTCCTTGCTCTGTCTGTGCTAGAACTGGATGGTTAGCCCTAATATTCTGTATTGCTGCTGCAAGTTTTGCTCCTGGTAGCTTTCGTACACTTCGTGCTAGCAATTTCTGTCGTACAGTTGGTACCCTTTCATCGAAAGAACTATGAAGAACTGGAGGCTGGTTTGGTCTAGAAAAAATTGGGCTCTGTTGAACCAGGGGACTACTTTGATTTGTAGCTGTTATTGCTGGGTACACAGGCCTCTGGTGTCTAATTCCAGCTGGACTGATAGGAACATTTCCTTTCTGTGATGCCAAAGACATTTGCGCTGGGTAGTTTACATGTCTAAGAATGGTGGTAGCATTCACAATATTTCCTGGTTTAGGTATTTGACTGTCTGGAACAACATGTTTGATGGTAGTTGTATTCACACGATTAAAACTTGGTGACATAGCCAATGAAGTACTTTTCTGGTTTGGTTGTTGGTAGACTGGTAGAATTAAACTAGCTTGTTGTATTGATGAAGACGTTGGAATTGTCTGAATTGGAATATTACCACTACTTGTTGTAATGGTTGCTGTTGGAAGCTGTTGAGTGACGTTTACCAAATGACTATGGCTAACTGCCGGTTGATAAGTTGATAGAGGCATATTGGTTACAGTACTTATACTTGCATTCTGGCTAATGGGTGTTTGATAATTTGGTAAAAGCGTACTTGTTACATTACTAATATTTGTATTCTGGCTCACTGATGTTTGATGACTTGAGAAAGGTGTATTGGCGATGTTACTTATTGCCTGTGTCCCAACTACCATAACTTGAGGATTGAGCATTGGAATAGGTTGGGATGAAGTTGTGGCAACTGGCTGGATTTGACTAACCATTGGCACTTGAACTTGTGGCTGTACTGGTGCTTGTTGTATTTGGCTTGTAGGCGGTCGGTAGTTTACAGTGGGTGCAACAACTCTTTGGCTTGATTTTATAGGTGGAGTTGTCTGAGAGATTTGCCTTGAAGGACCAGGAATGAAGGAAGTTCTTTGTTGTACTTGTGTTACTATATGCTGTTTCTGTTGTTGTTGTTGTGCTTGTTGTTGTTGTTGCTGTTGTTTATGCTCTTGTTCTTTTTGTTGCACAAGTTGTTTTTGTTGCTGCTGCTGATGTTGTTGTTGTTGTTGCTGCTGCTGGTGTTGTTGCTGCCGCTGGTGTTGTTGTTGTTGTTGTTGCTGACAATGTTGTTGCCGTTGCTGCTGGTGTTGTTGTTGATGCTGTTGCTGTTGCTGATGTTGTTGTTGTTTTTGCCGCTGCTGCTGCTGTTGTTGTTGTTGTTGCTGTTTCTGAACAGTTGGAACTTTTAGGGACTGCTGTTTGCTTTTTCTTAACAGAGATGGATTGAAGTCTTTTGGTCCAACACTCCCTTGCAACGGTGGTCTGAAATGTGGATTCAGTCTTAGTACTTTAAAGTTATCAGGAACTTCACTGACCTTTGGAAGATATTTTTTTATAGTTGCACTGTTCATTACTGCCCTCCCACCACCTGGTGTGTGTGGTGTAGACACCTGGTTTCCACTAGGGCTAGCTATGTTTGCTTGGGATTGTTGTCCAGAACTGACCATGCCAGGACTTAGCACAGACGTTTTGATAATCGGTGTGTACTTGATTCGTGGGGGGCGATTAACCCTAGTGATATTCCCATTAGCATTTGCATTTGCATTGTCTCTACTAAAAGTGTTTTCTGTGTCACTTGATGTTTTCCCTGTGGACTTTTGCCTGACAATGAGGCTTGGCATCATTGTTCCTTTACAAGATGATATCAAGGCAGACTTTCCTGGTGGAGTTGGTACTTTCAGCTTAACAATTGATGATACTGGAACATCCTTTGGCTGGGAATGTACTTCACTAGGGCATGGTGTCACTACTCTTTTAGGCAGACCAGGTGTTGGTGCAATCGCATCACCTGTTGTAACACTTGTAGTACTGCTTGCAGTTGTACTAAACACTAGTTTACTTCCATTATCGATAGGTAAAGAAGATTTTTCTTCTTCTGTTTGAATCCTTCCATCCATGTACTTGGTCAGATTGTCTGGTATACTGTCTGACATGGTATGTGGTTCTAAGTACACTTTATCCAAAGGATCATTTTCTTTGCTATCATTACCATCTGTGGTGTCTATTGTCTTTCCATTATTTCCTTTGTTACTTCTTTTGTCTTTATGAATGTGGCCAATGTGCATCCTCAAGCCTTTACGACTGTTGAATTTCTTTCCACACAATGAACATGCATGGTTTTCTGTTGGACTGCACTTGGTTTGTACTCGAGGTATTGACTTTTTCCCACAATCCTTCTGACTAGCAATTTCAGTAGGTTTGTGGTTCTTTCCTATCTTATTTTTTCTTTCTTTATGAATACGGCCAATGTGCATCTTCAAACCTTTATGGCTACTCAGGATTTTTCCACACCAAGGGCACATGTGGTCTTGACCAGGAGGTTTAAGTGGAAGAAGTGCGTCATCTACGAGTGGCTCTTTTCCTACATGGTTTACAAATCTATTTCCACCTCTCCCTATACCCTTGCCTCTTTTTCTTCCTTTGCCTCTACCCCATCTTCCTCGTCCCCGTTCAAGTGCCTGTCTAAATTTTGGAGCAAACTTGAGTTTTGTCTTGAAGCTCTTCGACACCCTGCTTCGACCATGATCACTTTGAATGTGCCTTTGTAGATCTGTGCCTTGTATGAATGTTATGTTGCATTGATCACATCTATGGGATCTGAAACCAAGATGCAGCTTTTCATGACGTCGGGTATTAGTAGTGGTTCCAAACTTCTTACCGCAATACTTGCAGCTGTATGGCTTTTCGCCGGTATGAGTTAACACATGCCGTGCTAACCCTTGCTTACAAACAAATTGACGACTGCATTTGTCACAATTAAGTAATGAGTCCTTTGGATGTGTTAGCATATGAATCTGGTGTCGCCTTGGAGATTTCAAAAGCTTGCCACATACATTACAAGGATACAATGGTTTGTTATCTGCACTTCGTTCTCTGTTTTTGACTTCATCTTTGATGAGGTCAGTCACCTCATCCATCCATTCATCATCTTCCCTTTCACTGTGTGCAGCATCACTCCCATCTGTGTCAGTATGGTGTCTGACCTCAAAACCTAACTTCTTATGTAAATGCGACACCAAAGATCTGGATTTCTCCTCTTCAATTAAGCCTTCTTTCAGAGTTTCTCTTCGGAGTGTTTCATCACTTTGACTGGTACCCCTTGTTCTAATTCTATCTCTCTGGTGCACAACCTTAGGAAGCTTGACTGTTGGTAGAAGTTGTTTGTACTTATCTTCCACGTGATTGATAAAATAGTGCCGCTTTAAGCTCTGGCTATACTCCATGGTACGAGGACAGAGTTTGCATTGATACAGTCGTTTTCTTTGTTTGCCTCTGGCTAAATGGTCATTTGTGACTTCAAATTTAAAATCACAAAAATCCCTATAAATGACAGGTTTCCCCAATGCATCTAATTGTGGTGGTAGAAAGTTCCTCTGATAATAAAGAATTGGTTTTCCATTTGTCTCCAGTGTAGTTGTTTCATTATCAGTGATATCCTGGTCCTGTTTCTCATCACTCTCACCTTCTGCATCTGTGTCTTCAAAGTCTGATATTTCCTGCATATCCTCATTAATAATCAATCTCTGTTCTTCCTGCCCAGACTGTGTATCTGAATCTTTTTCTTGAATTGTTGCATCACTATCTGAATCCATAAATCTTTCTGTATCATCTACATTGCTTTCATCAACAGGTGTAGAGTTGGCTTGCATATCAGCAGTACCAGAATCATGCGAAACATCTGTGTCTTCATTATTACAACATTCAGCTACTTTTGGGTCTTTCATTTTGTTTCCAATGTCTTGATTATCCTCCGAGTCTACATCACTTCCGCTAATTCTTGCAGCAGCAGCATCACTAGCTTCTATCTCCTTGTCTACACCTGATACAATATTTGAGATATCTGCCTGTTTATCTGCACCATCAGTTTTGACATCTCTCACAGGAACATCACCTACTACCCTAGAATCTTCTTTCACTTGCTCATCTTCTGACATTTCCTGTGAAATTCTAGCACACTTATTTTGAATTTTGACATCATTTTGACCTTTACGTTTAGAACTATCCACATGACTACTACAAGTGCCGGTTTGTTCTACTCTCTCTTCTTGATCACACTGTGTTAACAATACTTCATCCTGCCCAAGTGTCCGGTTGCTTGTAATCATTTGTTTACTTGTAGAACTCTGACGAAGATCCATAACATCAAACACTCTAGACGGTACTTTCGACAGACTAGATGGTAGTTTGTCTCCACTTGTATCTTTCCCAAACTGTTCCACACGTCTTTTGGCCACATGGTCATTAGTCAAACTGACTGAAAAATCAAGTGGTGCATGGTATGTACCATTGACATTGGAAACCTTAGTCTCATCACATGCTGCATGTTTGGTAACTATTTGAGCAGCTACAGATACAGCCATAGTGTCAGCTGAATTTTCTGCCCCAGAAGGTATATGGCCCTTTTGATTTGCATTCTTTTCAGATATAGTACCATTAGCTGCAAGATTGTTGGCAGATTTTGCTGGCAAATAGTCAAGCTCATGTACACTGCCTTTAGTGTCTATTGCAGACTTGTCTCGTTCTTTGGTTTTATATTCTGTTCTGATATCACCATTTGATATGAATGAAAAATCAATAGGTTCATCAGAAACAATAAGTTTTTCTTGTGTTTTTAAAGAAAAACAATCAATGATTCGGATACCCATAGTGTTATCACAGTCTGACTGGTTGAAATCTGCACGTCCATAAGTTTTACTTTCAACGTCTCGTTTCTTTGGCATATGATCACTAAGTATATTACCATTTACTGAACTGAAAGAAAAGTCTACGGGTAAAGTATTTTTCATTTGATCTGTATCGTGGATGAAGTTTATGTCTTTTTCGTTTTCATAATGGACATCCTGCATTCTTCCACTTATCATGGTGCCATTAGTAGGCACTGGTACACCACTATTTAACTGCATAGCTCTGCGGGGATGATTTCTGATGTTAGATTGTTCAGTTGGTTGAGACAAACTCAAGTCTTCAGGTACTCTCTCTAGAATAGGCATATTGCAATCCCCTTCCTCAATTACTTCTGTAAGAAAAAGATTTTACATCATTTGATTATTTATTTTGGGATTAAAAACATTTACACTGCAACCTCTATCAAACCAGGTCTCATAATATAAAGTGTAGTTGACTGGGCAGTCATGGCTTGAATCTTGCCCAACTACAAATGTATGCAAGCCATTCAGAAACAGCAGCAATGAGATATTGCCCAGCAACTTGCAGATCCGAAGTTGGCTATTCTAACCATTTGACTATTTATCTTGATTCCATTCAATCAAAATTGTTGAATGACATGACACGTTCAACAACTTACTTCTGACTTTTACTGTAGCTGATTTACGTCATACAGGAAACCAAAGTTTGTGTAGAGTCTACATAATATGTTGATGATACAGGAATACACCTTCTCACATCCTTGCAATCTGAGAGCATGGAACAAGAAGTGTGGAAATGATTTGGTCCCACCTTCTGAACCAATGCACAAATTTTATTTTGTCAGGATAAAGAAGACATAAGACAAATAATCTCACACACCAATACTCTTAAGATAGAACACCTCATACTAGTTAAGGGATATTTGTCTCATACACACATGCAACTTGTATGAGACAAAAATTTCCCAACTTTTTGAGATATTCTATCTCAGTTCCTTGTGTGTGTGATACTATTATTCCCTATCAGATTTCAGTGAAAGTAGACTAATACCATACCTGATTCGGTATCATCCTGTTCAGAATTCCTGTCAAGTTCAGGTATTCCATCAGTTTCTGTCACTTTGATTTCCTCTGAGTTTGTACTGTCCTTTCTTATTGTCATTCTATATCTCCTGTCCACAAGTCTATCACCAATGGCAGATGTAATTCTTTTCTCAACTCCATCTTGTGGTTTATCATATCTATTAATAGTAAGTGGATATTTCATGATTTGGTCCAACTTTTGAAATCCAGTAAGTCCATTTTCATTTACTTGTCTTTGGCCAGAGTTAATAGATCTGGAACGGTTTATAATTTCATTTTGTACATCCGGTGATTTGCTTTTAAGAGTTTGAAACCCATTTTCATGAAAGCTTTCATACCTTTTCTTCTCACTTCTCTGCATAAAATGCATCTGAATCCCTTGATCATCGAGATTCCTTTTCTCTCCTATCTCCGGTTCAATCTGTTCTTCCCCCTCCCCCTCCTTGTCCTCTCTCTCATCGTCAATGTCACCTTTCATTTCACCATCTCTCTCAGTGTCATAATCTTCATCATCAGCACTATCCTCCTCAAAATCACCATCTATTGCATCATCAAACACACCTCCACGACTCCTGGTTCTCCGTCCAACCCCTTTAGCTTTCAAATGTTCATCAATTGATAACACTTTCCTAAACTTCTGAGAATTGGTAGTTTGTCTGCCAGCTGACTTTTCTTCATCCACTGATCCCGGATCTGAAATTTGTTTTCTATTTTTCTTATATTTCCTTTTCCTCCCCCTTTTCTTTACTTCTTTCACTTCCGATTCCTCTTCGACTGCAGCATTATTTGTCTTGTTATACGTTTCTTCAGATGGTAAAGGTATATTATACCAGCACAACAATTCTTCACCAGCATTCACATCCTGGAAGATAACAAAAAAAAAAGTCACCTATGGCTTTGAGACAGTTCTTTCACTGAAATTCTTTTATAAGCCAGTTATTCTTAATTCATTATTTACAAAATGGCATATTTATCTTTGAAAACTGAATGCAAGTGATCTTTCATGGCGAGTTTCTCCCACTTATTATACATCCATAGAGATATTTTATCAGTTACCACTAAAGGTTGGTCATTTATCGATATTTATAAACTTAAGATATGGAAATTATTACCACATTTTCTCATGCAGTTTGTAACAATAATTATCCATTTGTGTGTACATAAAGTTGTTGTTGAAGACATAATTGGCAGACAATGTGCTGTCTAAGTTTGTTTGTGCCAATATGACAAACTATGACAGTTCCTTTTGACGTGTGAGTGCCAGCGAGTTGTACTCAGGGTATTTGTTTCCATTGTTTCCAATGGCCATACTTTCATATTTAAAATGAGTGAAAGCGCAGCAGAAAATACTGCAATTACCATGTCACATGATGTGTATCATCCACACCAGTTCTGACATGCCATGGGGGTTCTTTTATTTCTACATACATTGTATGTTTATCCAAAACTACGAATTTCATTAAAGAAATGTGAGTGCTCAAAGTGCCCATATGGATAAATATTGCGTATTTATTTTGGATTTTTCATTCATAAAACAATTTTATCATGGCTTCCAACTTGAAACTATCAATGTGAAACAACACATGCCAAGTCCTTCTTTGTAATTCAATAAATTGCAAAAGATTAATAAAATGCGTCAAATGTTTTGTTAGTGCACATACAATAACAAACATTTTTACACTTTTTTTTAGCTTTTTACAATGTATTGAGTTACAGACACAGACTTGGTCTATGTTGTTTCACATTGATTTGTCAAGTAGGAAGCCATGATAAAATTGATTTATAAATTAAAAATCCAAAATAAATACCCCGATCCTCATCATCCATATGGCCTCTTTAAGCATATTTTGATTTACATGGGAAGACCATGTGGTCATTGGTGCATAAGTATGTCTTATAGTCCACTAAAAAGTGCACCAATACACAGAATCACTTGTACATGTTTGATAATGTAGTACTGCTAGTCCTCACCATCAGCAGAAATGAACAGCGCCCTCTCAAGGTGACTCAAATGGACTATTAGGACTTGAAAGAAAAAGATTTTGATGTCTGATGTGAAATTGACAGGATATATTTCTTAAAATGTAAGGTGCTCAAGGGCAAATTGATGACATGTCCTTCAATCAGTTATTTACATTTCACCTTACCAGTATATTTTAGCTGAAGTAATACTATGGAAACGGTTAAGGTAACATGCTATCATAGTTGCTAAAAATCTGCCAAATTTAATCTTTTTTTCCATTTGAGCAAAATTTTGGGATTGCACTATAAATATCCTGCAGATTCCTTGAACAGAAAACTGGAAATGTCACTCAAAGTTCCCAACTTATGCAGCCAAACAAAAACACTGGTAGGGAATACCAGCCTACATACTAGTGACTTTGGGACACTGGGACAATGCAGAGGAACTCTGGTTAAACGAATGTAGAACTCTTTCCTGATTTTACACATATAGTCTATCCTAAATAGGAACCCTAGAGAACACCACCACGGTTTTACTAAGTACTCACTAAGTCAAACCACAAATATGATGAACCAAATCTGAATAAACATGAATAGTTCTCCCTAACTCACCTTGATGGTCTTGTAGTAAATTTCCTTCTGGTGTTGCATAGCAACCATATTTTGCTCCTCATAGTAACGAGCACATTTGATGTATCTCATCCAGTTGGATTTGTTTGGATTGGCAGCATCGATACAGAATAATCGTCTCCCTGTGGGACCTTTGATCTTAAAACAAAGCAGATAAGAAATTACATTTTAGACATTTGTATGAATAGGATTTCTAAACGTGAATCTAAACTGTTATGAACAAAAATACATACATACATACATACATCCATCCATACATACATACACACACACACACTAACAAACATACATACATACATACATACATACATACATACATACATACATACATACACACACACACACTAACATACATACATACATACATACATACATACATACATACATCCATCTATCCATACATACACACACACACACACTAACATACATACATACATACATACATACATACATACATACATACATACATACATACATAACACTAACATCTAGAACAAGAACCTTACAGACTGTGACATGCCCCAGTTGTTATGTATTCTTAATACATTGTACATGTGTACTTAGTTACCAAAGTATTTAAACTATATACACTCTGCTTACACTTAATCTAATTTACTCACTCATATATAAGTTTATAGGCAACATACAATTCACATTGACAACATAAACAGTGTATTCTGTAGTGATGCAATCAATTTTCAGCTGTCAATATTTTTGTCTGAGGCAATTAGGTTTGATTTATGACAGTTTTTTTTCAATATGTTTTAGGCGTATAAATATATATATACTATTTTTCACATTCTTTATTGTCTGCAAGTTTATTTCTTCAAAATTTGGACTATTTTAATATGTAATGGGGATTTATATAGTTTTAGGAATATTTAAATTTGCAATTATAATACGTTAAATTTCGAATTATTAATTATTATTAAGAATTATCTGAAACCTATTTAGATGAAATAAATTAAAATTTATGTGGAGTCATGATGGTGAATGGTTACAGTGGTAAGCTTGGAACTTGTAAGTTACAGGTTCGAGTACCATCAGTGATGTTAGTTTCTGAATGGCAAATTTCTTGGGCAAGATTTGAACCACACTTGTGGCTACCAGCTAGCTCAGTAATAACACTGGGTAGGTACTAATACCTCAACAGTATGTGTTAGCTACTTACTGGAAAGGTTTAAGTCTGCACCAGCACTTACACTGTGCTGGTGACAGTGCTTTACACCGAGATGGGCCTAACATTATACTAGCACATGTTGACACTGTGCTGGCTCAGTGCTTTACATCGGGATTTGACTAACATTACACCAGCACATGTTAGTGAGTCAAGGGGTTAATGCCTGCACCAGCCCTGTCATGTTAACACAAGGCTAATATATTATTTGGCTTGTACATGTAAATTTGAATGGGATGTGTTACATTAGTAAACCACATCATAATGATACTGTATAGGAACTAGACTAGCATGAGATGTACTGAAGACCATGGTAATATTACCAGTGATATATTATAATAACCAGTATCATTATCTCAAAATTACTTTTATTCTGGGTTTTAATTCTGAATGATGCAGTTAACATAGCAAATAAGAATTAAGTTACCAGGGTGCCAGAACCTAAGCAAATGCACCAGGACTACACTGATAATATAGTCTACAATGTAGATCTACCCATCACCCATCATCTCTTAAGGGGTGGCTCACTTGATGAGGTATTTTTAAATCACGCAAGAGCTGTCACATGACATGATGGCATTCCCGCCATTACCACATTGCAGCGTGTAGCAAGCTAGGCAGCGCAGACTGCCAGCCGTACACAATTTTTTTTTTTTTTTTTTTCTCTTAAAGCCATCTAGCTCAAGGAGATATAATGAACCCGAGTTGTTTGTGCAAATTAGTAATGATATGTGTAAAAACAATATATAAGTAGCATTTGCATGTGAAAAACCCAGATATAGGGAATGTTTATATTTTGGTGATTACTTGCCAGTGAGTCATCACAAGTTCTCCACCTCCAAACATACAGTCAGTCATATGCAAAAATGGTCCCAGGCACCGCCAGTTGCGTGTTTTAACAGTTGTACAAGTATAATTAATTTATTAACCCTTTCATGACTAGAGACGAGTTTTAAATAATATGGGGACCCAATTTATATGAATATTTTCATAATTACAATAATATTACTTTATTAGGATGTAACATGTCTTTAATTCCAGTCTAAAATGAAGTTAATATATGCCAAAAACTTACATAAAACAAGAATTTTGTCCAAACAATTTTGGCGGGAATGTTTTCAGTATTGAAGGGGTTAATTCAATAGTACAGCATTTTAAATGTATCCATACCTCCCATGAGTAGTAAGGGTCACAGTTATCACTGATTTTCTTCTTTTCTCCTTCATAAGGTCCAAAGGTTGTATCTTCCTTGATAAATTCTTTAGACCAAGCACCTGTTAGTTGAATCAAAACAGATAGACAAGTTGTATCATTAATCAACAATCTGATAAACCAGTGACTAACACTACACATGCTGATCTGATGATGACCTATGAACAAGGTTAAAGGAAGTCAAACTATTTTAGTAACTTGCTGAGTTCACTTGTGATTTGATGGATGAATTTTCTCTTTTCGTTTTTATTACTTCACACTAAATACTGAGCATAGTTTTATAAATCTAAAAATAAAATTGGACCTACATTGTAGTTTGAAATTGTAAATATTATGTATGTCCGTCATACATGTAGATCAGTATCAACTGTACAATCAAATATACAAGGGTCATCGTCGTGCATGTACATATTTGTACCAACTGCATTAAATCAAATACTGAGTTCCTGTACACCGACTGACAAGGGTTATCACCACATATGTATCAACTGTATAATCAAGTACTGAATTTCTTGTAAACATACAGGCAATGGTTACCATCAAACTTTAACCTTAGATGTTATTCACGCTGTAAAATTGTAATATTCATGTGAAAGAGGAAGTTTGAGAGATCAAATTGAAATGGACTTGAGGATGTAATTATCAGTTATTATTTTTAATGGGCATTTATTAGCAAATAAATTTGGTAGTAAATCAAAAACAAACAGGAAATGCACATATAAGTGAAATATGAAACTCATGGATAAGATATGACTGGTACTACAAAAATTACAATCTCCGATCCTTTTCCTTCACAACTCTAATTTTGTAGACTGACTTCCTGTTAATACAATAGGGAACTTGCAATCCAGACTGAGCATGCTCAGAAGCAAAGGACTATGGGATTATCTGTGGTTATCGTAATACCTAATCTGGAGCTACCAATAATAAAAAGCCTCCCACAATGGTCAGGGTAAATATGAATTGACTATTGGTGGTTGCAAACAATGTAACAATATTGTTTATGATACTGATTGATTTTAATATTTATTATTGCATTTCCCATGATGCAACTTTCAACATGGTGGGTTTGCAAGTTCCCTATTAACCAATCACATACATGTATGTGCACATTGTTGTAATCTACATGTAACTGTGTTGTACCAGAAAAGAAATCCTGTGTTTTCTGTTTGAAAGCATACAACTTAGTTTGCATGTGGTATAAATAGATATTAGTCCCAAAATTTTCTTTGTTCAGTCAAGGAAAATACAAGTGACCTAAGGGGCCTTGTCACTATGAGTAGCTAGACGAGTACTGACAAAACCTTTAGATCATGAATATTTCTCATTGAATGAAGAAAAATAGTTGGAAATAATATAATTATACCTCGTCAAGCATAATTCCTGAACAATTGGGAAAATAGTGGTGATTTTAACTTCGACTTAGATTTCGAGCACCACAGTACTATGGCTAAAATGATGTAGGCATTTTAGCTGTAATGTCCCATGAATGAAACACCAAACCTACATCATTTTAGCTGTAATGTCCCATGAGTGAAACACCATGCAACTCTACATCATTTTAGCTGTAATGGCATTAAGTTGAGAGTTGTCAAAGTAGAACAACAAGGGTATAAAAAAAAAAACATTTTTGTTCCGAGAACTGGCTTGTGTGTTGAATAATGATGTTAATAATACAGGTAGTTTTCAGTACTGCTTGTTAAACGTAATTAATTTATTCAATGATGCATGACACTCAGCTTTTTAAATATTTAGCATTAATTGTTACAATACGGTGTCACCCAAGGGTCATCATCATTTTGATGAGATTCTATTGATTATCATCAGTGAAGCATGACAATACAAGTAACATGTACACATGTTGCAAATTAAAATTGCTGAAAATGGCTTGTCTGCTATTATCTGATATCGAGCCTTGGGAAAACAAGAGTGACTTTGAAGGGTCCTTGTCACTGCAAGTTAGAGACAGGAAGTGAATAAGTACATTCCTACTGACTGATCAAACATATTGGAAAGAACATGTGAATGCATAATCTTAATTTTGGAAAAAGTAGAGAAAATAACAGCAATAGGGAACTTGCAAACCCGCCATATTGAATGTTACATTATGGGAAATGTGATAATAAATACTCATCAATACATTGGTTATTTTTTTCATCATTGCCATTTAAGGAGCCACAATTGATCCGAGTTACCGTTTCACACACAGGTGAAAGTGTTTTTGCTAAGGTTAACCCAAGTAAAAGAAAGGGAGAAAGGGTAAAAATGGCAGTGTTTCCCAATCACCATAATGTCTTTGGTAATTTTGTTTGGGAACCCAGCAACAAAGGAAATAGGAACCCGGTAGATTTTACCTACTTACCACCCTTAGCAAAAATACTGTAATATGAACTATATAAAACCTGAGTCAATTAAACTATTCTGAGTCTAATTTTACTGTTGATGTATACACTACAGGTACCTCTGGTGACATGGTATCCTCTGGCATTATTAGTATATTACAATAGCTGGCTTAGTAGGGGTTTCTTTGTCATACTAGAATACATATACTAAATAATGCAATGGAGTAATTTATATAATTGAGTAATTTACATATTAAGCCTGAATACCAGGTTTGAATTCTGAATTCTACCAATCACAAATGATTAGTAGAATATTACAAGTATACATTTCAATATACAGTAAAAATATCATATCATGCCCCTCCCCCCCCCCCTCCTCCCACCACCCCCTTCCAGTCCTGTAGTGAGACTGTGGATCTGTGCTTTGGGGATTGCAAAACAAACATGAAAAGGTTATGAGTAAAGTATTAAAGCAGAATAACCCGAGAGGTCTAGCAGCCAGACACCCCCCCCCCCCCCCCGAAAAAATGAAGAAAAATGCAAATGCAAAAACATAGAAACTCAGCTTTTCCCCCGTGTCCCATTTAATTTATAATTGCATAGTAATCAATGAACCGTGAGTAGTCATAAAAGTCCCTCCTTGCTGATTAGGTCTGTTAAATGCAGACTGAATGATAACTTGTCACATAACTCTTTGTCCTTTTTAGACTTAGTATTTCATTATTGTTGGTTTTAATCATAACTGGACAACATTTCTGTCACATCTTGTTGATTCAGACTGTTAATTTCAGACTTAGTATTTCATTATTGTTGGCTTATAATCATAATTGGACAATATTTCTGCCAAATCTTGTTGATTCAAACTGTTAATTTCAGACTCAGTATTTCATTATTGTTGGCTTATAATCATAATTGGACAACATTTCTGTCAAATCTTGTTGATTCAAACTGTTACTTTCAGACTTAGTATTTCATTATTGTTGGCTTATAATCATAATTGGACAACATTTCTGTCAAATCTTGTTGATTCAAACTATTAATTTCAGACTCAGTATTTCATTATTGTTGGCTTATAATCATAATTGGACAACATTTCTGTCAAATCTTGTTGATTCAAACTGTTACTTTCAGACTTAGTATTTCATTATTGTTGGCTTATAATCATAATTGGACAATATTTCTGCCAAATCTTGTTGATTCAAACTGTTAATTTCAGACTCAGTATTTCATTATTGTTGGCTTATAATCATAATTGGACAACATTTCTGTCAAATCTTGTTGATTCAGACTGTTAATTTCAGACTTAGTATTTCATTATTGTTGGCTTATAATCATAATTGGACAATATTTCTGCCACATCTTGTTGATTCAAACTGTTAATTTCAGACTCAGTATTTCATTATTGTTGACTTATAATCATAATTGGACAACATTTTTGCCACATCTTGTTGATTCAAACTGTTACTTTCAGACTTAGTATTTCATTATTGTTGGCTTATAATCATAATTGGACAACATTTCTGCCAAATCTTGTTGATTCAAACTGTTACTTTCAGACTTAGTATTTCATTATTGTTGGCTTATAATCATAATTGGACAATATTTCTGCCAAATCTTGTTGATTCAAACTGTTACTTTCAGACTTAGTATTTCATTATTGTTGGCTTATAATCATAATTGGACAATATTTCTGCCAAATCTTGTTGATTCAAACTGTTACTTTCAGACTTAGTATTTCATTATTGTTGGCTTATAATCATAATTGGACAATATTTCTGCCAAATCTTGTTGATTCAAACTGTTACTTTCAGACTTAGTATTTCATTATTGTTGGCTTATAATCATAATTGGACAATATTTCTGCCAAATCTTGTTGATTGAGACTGTTAAATTAGTGTGAGGTTATTAGGACATTATCAACTATATTGATTACAAAATATTAGTGATATCACTTTGTTAATTAAAATGTGACACAACAGCTGTCACTGTCTTTATGACGAAATATCAAAATATTTTTCCATCTCCAATTAATTCCCATGGAAAGCTAAGGTTGTAATCGCTAAATTGGTTTAACCAAGCTCTAAACATTTTTTGTTTGTTTTTGAGTCATTTGTTTAGGCCTAGAAAAAAAAAACCTGTTTGGTTCCAGTTACCTGACCCCACCTAGATTTTCACTGCCGACCCAAAACTTTATTTTTACGTATTCGAGAAAAAAATATTAAAATCGTGAAAATTGTGAAGTGTTGCCAGTGTCGTCTTCTTGTACATGAACACAATGTACCAGTCTGGTAATTAGTAAATATAAGTAGCGGCTAAAATTGAACATGAACACAATGTACCAGTCTGGTAATTATCAAAAATAAGTAGTGACTAAAATGTCTTCTTGTACATGAACACAATGTACCAGTCTGGTAATTAGCAAAAATAAGTAGCGGCTAAAATTGAACATGAACACAATGTACCAGTCTGGTAATTAGTAAAAATAAGTAGCGTCTAAAATTGAACATTAACACAATGTACCAGTCTGGTAATTAGTAAAAATAAATAGCGGCTAAAATTGAACATGAACACAATGTACCAGTCTGGTAATTAGTAAAAATAAGTAGCGGCTAAAATTGAACATGAACACAATGTACCAGTCTGGTAATTAGTAAAAATAAGTAGCGGCTAAAATTGAACATGGACACAATGTACCAGTCTGGTAATTAGTAAAAATAAGTAGCGGCTAAAATTGAACATGAACACAATGTACCAGTCTGGTAATTAGTAAAAATAAGTAGCGGCTAAAATTGAACATGAACACAATGTACCAGTCTGGTAATTAGTAAATATAAGTAGCGACTAAAATTGAACATGAACACAATGTACCAGTCTGGTAATTAGTAAATATAAGTAGCAGCTAAAATTGAACATGGACACAATGTACCAGTCTGGTAATTAGTAAATATAAGTAGCGACTAAAATTGAACATGGACACAATGTACCAGTCTGGTAATTAGTCTTTGTGAACTAGCTGAAGACTGTAAAATTCATTTACAGTATTCTAACTCCACCAAAGACTACACTGTATTCAAAAGCTGAATTGTTTCATGTAATACACCAAAAAGGGTCGAATTCTATTATGTTAAAATGATTAAATTACCAGTGTGGTTATCAATCTTCCTAACAAAATATATTTATTAAGCATCATATTTCTATTCTTATTATTATAAATAATAAAATTTTATGTTCCACTTGTGTCAAATATTGTTTGTGTTCTGTCATATTTTTGACAACCCCAAAAATGCTGGTAGTGAGAAATAAAACAAAAAATATGGAAATTGATGTGTGTTTTCTTTATATAGAGATTTGAATATTGGGCCTTCCTATGTAAAATTCACATTTTGAAATGCAGGTACCTTTAACAACACAACCTAATACTAAAATTAGCTGACATTTTATAAAGTGAATTTCAGACATGATCTTTTTAGCTTCATTGATATTCGTCATCACAAGTAAGTTATTTCATATACACTGTACTGTGACAAAACTCCTTAACACTTGAGTACAAGTGTGACATACCTGGATATTTGTGCAAGTGTTCTCTGCGGCCATATTTTCATGAGCGTGGTGCATGAAAGGGCAGTAGAAAACATTGCAAACATAAGTAGAAATATCCCTGATTATGCACATGTTGCATGGGGTTCTGTTATTACACATATGTTTACCCGAAATGGTAAATTTGGCTTGGCAGAGAGAGCCCTGCTGGACACTGGAGCAAGGCATTGTGGGAAAATAAGCCATGTTGGGGACTTCTTCTTTGTTCTCATATCTTGCCTCAGCATTGTTCATGAAGTTTTATCTCTTCACTTTGTTTATTTCCCATAATGCCCCCCCTATTATTATTCATTGGGAATGTTTTGATTACTTGATTAATTGACTGCTTGATTGACTGACTGATTGATTGACTGATTGATTGGCTAAATGCTTGATTTACTGAGCGATATAGAGAGACAGGTAGATAGACACAGACAGACAGAGTGATGATTGATGACATGATATTCCATTAACTTTAAAATCTTGAATTAACCAAAAGATGTGTTTTTGTTATGCAGGGCAATCATTGTACAGAACTATTTTTATATTATAGGAAAGATATCCACATACATGTAAATATAAGTATTAAATTTTAATTGATACCTCAAGGCGGAATTTATAACCGACTCCCTTTCAGTACATTCCTGTTTAATTTGAAAGTTATATTCGTAGTAGATATTACATTACATTGTGTTAAGAGATATGTACCTCTCGTGTGTAATGGTGTGTAAAATATTTCACGCTATTGTTATGTGTACAATGTACCATGACCTTATCATAAATTTGTGTGATCTAACAATGGGAAGCAATCTATTTCATAGCAGGCTTCAATAGATTATTACTTTGTAGAAGCTGAATTAATCAACTGATCTAATTAAAGATAAAAACAACCCCTGGCTTTCACCATCTGTTCAGATGAAGTGAGAACAATCAACTATTGTTCCTGGTTTTATGAGATGCCTACATGTATCATTGACCCATCATACAAAAAATATTAAAATGTTAATTTTTTTCTCTCCTATGTTTAGTTAAAATCCACATTTAAGTGAATATGAAAACCTGAGTCTCCTGCATATATCTCTAGATTTCATTATATGATGTGTAGAACAATATCCCATGCGTAAGCTAAAAATATGGAATATATTACTCTGGTCGTTCTATGTCATGGCAATGCATATCTAAATCAATGGTTCTGCTGTGTTCGAAACATTCGTCAAAATGCTCAAATTGCCATTACTTTCCACGATCTTTCTTGGATATTACTGGCACTGGTATAATTATGTTATTCTCCAATATTTTTCTTTATTCAACCGAGAAATACTCATGACCGAAATGTTGTCACTACTCATCTATAGACTCATAGTGACAAAGCCCCCTTAGGTCACTCATATTTTCCTTGGATGAACAAAGAAAAATATTGGGCAGTTACATCTAATTATTCCTAGTTTATGAGATACATGTATATCACAAGGGTCATAAAAACTAAAACAAATAAGTCAGTGTCAGGAGGGTTTTAAGGGACACAAGCTGTAGTCTATCCATATTTGGGTGTAGTTTATCCATATTTGGGTGTAGTTTATCCATATTTGGCCATAGTTTATCCATATTTGGACATAGTTTATACATATTTGGGTGTAGTTTATCCATATTTGGCCATAGTTTATCCATATTTGGCCATAGTTTATCCATATTTGGACGTAGTTTATACATATTTGGGTGTAGTTAATACATATTTGGGCGTAGTTTATCCATATTTGGGTATAGTTTATCCATATTTGGGCGTAGTTTTTGCTGCATATTTAAAAGATACTTACAGTATTGTATTTACTGATGTATACTCAACCATCACTTGTAATTGACTGAACTCAAACTGGGTATTAAGATATAACCCATAAATGATCCGGTGACATAATTTATCATAAGTATCGCAAAATGTTCAGGTAATCCCTACTATGCAATGGACTGTTCTAACAATGCCAGAAGACAATTGTTATGTTATAGACATGCATTGACAGTACCATTATATTAAATGTAGTTTTATTTCAATATTTTTTTCACTTTTAGTGAAAAAGCTTGTAAACTCAGTTTGTGCCACTTCAATGTTCTAACTAAAAGTGAGTGCATTAAAGACATCTCCTAATAGCTACCCCTAGATATCACATCTGTCAATATTAGGGGTTGAAATAGTGATTTTTCTTTCAGTGGCATTTACAACAAGTAGAAAATAAAAAGCACTTCTCGGCATCAGAAATAAAGTGGTTAGAAAGTGGCTATTTTTTTCAGTATGTTTACCACTTCTCATGTCTTTGTCACAATGCAGGTTGCAATCGTTATACTTCCAGTGTGACAGTGTGAGTTTCACATATTTATATCACTTTTCAAACCCCCTCCCCTTCTCCCCAGCTTACACTGACATCCTACAATGGCCAAAGCTCCTCAAAACTGGGTACATGATTTGTTCATTTTAAATTACTGGCAGCCCATGCTGTTTGAAAACCTAACATGGTTTTCAATCCCACAATGTCTGACTTTAGAAATGGTCAGAATGCAGCCTTCCCAATGTCAGTCGACCTGGTGAATATGTGAATACTAAGCATGTTGCTCTAGTTTGATTTTTACTCACCAGCAATCAGATATTGGCATGGACCAAAACTCACTTCTGGGAGATTTCTAATGAGAACCATTTCATCACAGATCCTGTATCATTTAGGGTGATTACACATGGTGATGTATTGTATTTCTCATAATTACTCTGTCGTACATGTCTGTCATGTTAGTTAGTGTTGATGTTTTGTTGTTATTGGTTGTTTGTATGTATGTATGTATGTATGTATGTATGTATGTATGTATGTCTGTCTGTCTGTCTGTCTGTCTGTATGTATGTAGGTAGGTACATGTAGGTAGGTAGGTATGTATGTCTGTCTGTCTGTCTGTCTGTCTGACTGTCTGTCTGTCTGTATGTATGTATGTGTGTGTGTATGTATGTATGTATGTATGTATATACTAGTATGTAGGTATGTACATGTATGTTTGTTTGTTTTTTGTTGAGGTAAACATAACTAGATAAGCCTGGGCTCCCTGTGATCCCCCCAAAGGGTTAATAGGAGATATAGAATTTGGCTTACCTATCATATCCTCTTCTACATTTGAAGGCCCGAGTCGACACATCGTCGGTACCTTCATATCAGGTGGAATTTCATCCATTGTGTCACTAATATAGAAAACAAAACTACAAAAGAAATGAACAAAATTATGTAAAATAGATGAATAATTAACATGTTATTAAAGGCGCACAAGCTGAGTGTATATGTTTTTGGGGATGTAATGTTTTATCTGCATATTAACAGGTACTCCCAGTATTGTACTTACTGATGTATACTTAATCATTACTTGCAATTGTCTGAACTCAAACCAGGGTATTAGGATAAAACTTACAAAATGATGTAATTTATCAAAATTGTACAGGAACTCTCTACTGCTATGCAATCAACAGTTCTAACAACATTGACATTAAAATTATACTAGAATAGTTTAGTTGAAGTTTTATGCAAGTATTTTCACTTGTACAGCACTTTTAAACTCTAAGCCGTTTCCAGACAGAGCCCTTGACTTAAGTACTAATACTGAGCTCTATATATGTAGGTATGTTGATGCATATACAAATTTTACCAGATTTCCTTCTTCTGTTACCATGGTTTCAAAACTTTAGCATCCAAACAAGTGCAACTTGATGTACACATAGAGGGTACAGAAATACATAATCACTCCCATGACAAATTTCTGCGTTTTTGTAGCCACAAGAAATGCAATTATGGTACGTACTGTACAGTGCACATAGGCGTATCTCTAAGCTTTTAATATGGTGGTATGCATGCACTCTGTGGCAACACTAATGTATTTACGAGAACTTTTGAAATGCATTTTACGGTATGCTATAATCTGTGCTACATAAAATAACAAAGACTTTACACATTTATTAATCTTTTGCAATGCACTGAGTTACAAACAGGGACTTGGCATATGTTATTTCACATTGATTTTTCAAGTTGGAAGCCATGGTAAAATTGTTTTATATGATTTAAAAATCCAAAATGAATACCAAATCTTCATCCATATAGCAAAGCTGGTGTACAACGTATATACACGTGTAACTGATCAACAGCACAAAGGACTTAATTGGGTTAAGAAGTGGGACAGGAAATGTCACCAGTCTAGACTGTTTTAAATGCTGTCTGGAGCATGGATTATTTAGATTATATTTCTCAATTAAAGTATTGGTTACTGGATGAGTTGGGGGTCTAGAATATTGTATTGATATCTTACAAATCTGCCACCACCTGGAAATAATTATCTTCGCAATAGTATTATTATATACTATATTAATTGAGAAAAGTGTAAATCTGAAATAATAACTATTATTAAGTGGCCACATGGACGAGGATTGTGTATTTATTTTCGATTTTCAATTTTATAAAACAATTTTATCATGGCTTTCTACTTGAAAAATCAGTGTTAAACAACATATTCCAAGTCCTTTTTTGTAAGTCAATAGATTGAAAAGTGTAAAATGTTTGTATTACAAACTTTTTACACTATTTGTTAGCTTTTTGCAATGCATTGAGTTACAAACACAGACTTAATCAATATTGTTTCACATTGATTTTTCAAGTAGAAAGCCATGACAAAATTGTTTTATAAATTGAAAATCCAAAAAAAATACCCAATCCTCATCCATATGGTCACTTTAACAGGGTTTTTAAAACTTAAAAGTGTCATTTTCAAACATATGCAAACAGTGAAATGATTTTGCCATAGGTAGATAGTTTTTTGTATGAAATGCTTTTGTTATTACATGCCTGGATATACAAGTGTACACACACAAATGTACACAAGTTACTTTGCCATTGTTTCAGATATCTGCATCTGAGATAATGGCCAAGTGAGTGAAGCTCATACTACCATGAACAAATGAGTGAAATACCAGTGCAGTAGTACTCTAGATCATAGATGCTACATTTGTATCTGTGGCTACAAATCTCAAATCTTTCTTCATCCCATTTAGCTTAATAAGATATCATGAACCAAAAGTCGTTGCATGGGAATGAGTAACCACCCAACTGTTAAGGTGATGTAAACAATGTATAAGTAACATCCTGACCTGGCAAATATACCATATTTGGACATTAATGTAAATGTTCCCAATACACACTACCCTATCATTGGTCAGAATTCTGTGATTGATTAACACAAGCATGATGTTAATTGATCACTGAAGGCTGGCTTTATTTGAATTTAGAACTTCATCTCTTAGTCTTATTAGCATAGATATGAGAAGAGATTTGAAGCCACGGATAGCCTCTAGACTACCGCGGTAGTACAGTAGCACATGGATATTTATCAGAATGCTATCCACCATCTTTAAGTCCCTTGTCATATATTTGGTGATTAAAATCCTGTTCCCCATCATGTACATATAGTTTTGTGTGTGCAAACAATATCCTTCCGTACATAAACCCCATTTTTATCATTTGACCCACAATGAAAATGTTGATTAGCAGGCACACTGGTCTATAGATTCTCTTGAAGAGTACATGAAATATTTTGAAATGACTGTTTATTGTTTCCAGGCTAAGCTCTTTGTTACCAGGGTTACCAGGGTTCTATAGTAGAATTGAACAAAACAAAGGACAGTACCTGTAGAATAGCTCGATCTATACACCAATACATAGAGTTCACACAGCTAAAGAATGACCTCTGAAGAAGTACACGTCCGTCGCTCAAGCTTTCAAACACATCAGTGAACCTGAAAAGACACAATCAATCAATGTATAGGATTAATAGAAGTCATGTGCCGTAGTGTATGAGCAGGGTGTACACAGGATGTCAGTGTTGTCTTTGAACCAGTACAAGTATAGAAAACTATTATTAGATCAAGTTTTGTGGATATCGGAAGTTTGGAGTTTATGTCAGTGATACTGATGGAAGGTGTTGAGGCACTCATACAATAATCCTTTGACTGTTAGGGTTTACAACAACTTTACCCATTATAGACAATCTATTATCCACAGGTTTTCATGTATGGTTTACAGTTTTACACCTAGAGATTGAATTCATAAAAGTGCACTTAGTGGATGTCAAGAAGTTTGCTGGCCATGAAAGCAATCCTACAATAACCACGCATAAAATAATCCGTAACCTCAGAATCAGCATCTCAAAACAACTTCATCTGCAGACAATCCATTCATGATCTTCAGGTTTCATGTATGACTTACACAGATCGAGACTGAATTTATAAACGGGCACATAGTGGATGTCAGAAATTTGGTAGCCAAACTGATGAAAGTAATCCTACAGCCATGTAACATCAGAAGCTTTAAACACAACTTCACCTATGGACAATTTATGGTATTACAAGTTTTAGGTGTGATGTACACAAAGACACTAATGGACAATTCATGGTACACAAGTTTTATGTGTGACATTAACACGTACACACTACTCATAATGAATTCATGAAAGAATTAAAAGACGTCATGCCCTATGGTCAGCCCTGATAGTTTTTTTTTTTTTTTATCTTGGATGGGTTCAAGGACATGACTTTATTCCTTGACCATTCATGCATTCTTTCTTTTTGTGATCTCAGCCACTAGAGAAGAATGCATGCTCAAGTCTTTGGACCTCACTTTATTCATTACTGATACAAACACATACAAAATTTAAAAAGAATTAGGTTTATTTCAAAATGCTTTATTTCGTTAATTGATGTGTTTTATTGTGTCTTTTGCGAAACAGATATACGCTTCTGTACACACATTAGTACACTATATGAACAATGAGTGGAGAGATAACCAATGGCAGTGCAGATAATAATTACCCGATCACTTGACCTACATACATACATACATACATACATACGTACGTACGTACGTACATACATAATACATACATACATACATACATACATACATACATACATACATACATACATATATACATGTACAAATGTAGGTAATATGTAGTATCCACAAGGCACATCACATTGACCAGTCAAATTCAAAATGTGTCAAATTTCTTTGAATCCAATTTTTCCAGCACTTCACCATTTTATAATTTATAACTCTAGTATAATAAAAGCACTTATGGTAGAGATATTTAGTACTGGTCTGATTGCAAAATTAGAAACTTGAGGCTCATAAAAGTGTCAAAGAATCAAATGACATTTTATTGGTGACATAAAACAGGTATATATAACAACACTGTACATGCTAGACTAGTTCTTCAGTGCTCACCTGTTTTTACTTACAATGTATTAGCTGCTGTAACAGAAGGGGAAACTATTGAAGTGGGAACATTTCTCGCCAAGTTCTCATTTTAAAGGGCTGAGTTAAAGTAGGTAAAATGTACTTGAATGGCCCTATCATTTTATCGGGGGTTGCCTACCAGTGTTTTTGTTAGGATAGTATTGAAGTAGGTAAACATTACCCAAGTTCCCAAGTCAATACAGTGGTTGGTAGTCTGTGTCACGCTACCAGCCAGCACTCACCATCGGTACTATTCGATGGGACTGTGCTACATTTTAAGATACAGATATTTGTGCCACTTTATCAGTCTGCACTCATCTAGAAGCCTGATAGGGCTGAACAACATGACGTACATGTATCTTACAGTCTATACAAGGGTTCTCTTCAATTATATTTTGTTATGTGTAGTACATGTAAAAAAGGCAAAATCTACCTGAGAATCCCTCTTGGCTATCATTGCTGTTATGAGTACTAGTAAGTACCTGTATGTAAACTCTATCCTCGTTCCCAAATCATTTTACCAGGGTCCCCTGCCAGTGTTTTTTAACAGATGATAATTATCCAAGTAAGTAAAATTTACCTGAGTTTCTCAGTCATTTTACCATGGTCCCCCCTTCCATTGTACTATGCTGTGGATAGTACATGTAAGTAGGTAAAAATCTACCTAGAACACTTATAATAGAGATAAATAAAATAAATTTCATTCATTCATACCTGAATACCCCTATCATGTGTGGTGGATGTCAAACAGGTACAATCTGCCTTTGTTCACTTTTGTAAGTTTTATGTATAGGTTCGCATCTATTCATTGCGGAGTCATGATGGTTGATCGATTAGAGTGGCCAGCTTGAAATCTGCAGGTTGTGGGTTCAAGGCTTTGCTTCTACTCTTTGTCAATGGCTCGGGTAAGATTTGAACCACAATTGTGCCCTACTCAACCCAGCTCTATAATTGGGGCCCTGGTAAGACAGAGGTTGTAATGTGAATGCTTTTAATCATATGCACTCACAGAAGCTACAATGGATTGTATGCTCCCCAGGGATTTGAGAAAGTGTAAGGGACCATTGTACCATTATAGGCCAATGCCAGGGGTTATAAATTAAAATCGCTTTGAGCATAGTGTTCATATATATTTTTAATATCATTGCCATTATAGTATAAATAAATCCACCTTCATTTTCTGTATTATGTAGAATTTACCAGTAAAAGTGATTCGAATTCCATGCGGAATTATTCCTTTTCAAGCAGCATTTCAGCGGGGGACAAAATACACAAAATTACATGTACATTCATAGCATTGAATGTTTTAACTTCTGTCACGTTTTCGGAGTGTTAACTGTTTCTTTTGTACAATATTATACATATATTTGGCCATATGGGTAAAGTTACCTTCCAAACTGATTCACTACACTTAACATATGGATATCAACTCTTGAATTCTTTACTGTATTGTCTGGCTTTTGGCAACATTGTTGATGTGAAAAAGGTTTTGCTTATGTGTATGCGAACAAAAAAATATAATATGGGAGCTGTCACCATTGCTTTCAAGTCACAATACATTATCCATATCTGACAGCTAATACCATGTGGTTTTCATTTCAATTTTAATACTTCGAAATCAATACTTTTATTGTATACAAGCAATAAAAAATCTACATGAATTCCCAAAGCGATGTTTCCAAAGGACCCATATTAAATATCAATGCTTATATATAAATCTTTCCATATGTCCCACCTTTTGTTATTTGAGTTTGATAATCTTGCATAAATTCTAAATCAGAATCCGTTAGAAATATTACTACAGCATCAAAGTGTGATGTTTACTAATTCATGTAATACATGTACAGTGTACATTTTGTACTAATACAAGTTTTATGTTGAAATCTTTTTTTTTACCAGAGTACATAAAGAAATACCATTAAGTATAATGAACCTACAAATGTGCATGTCCTGCAGGACAGGTGGCGTGAGGGGGGGGGGGGGGGGTGAGGGGGGGGGTGAGGTGGGGGCAGTGTACTACCACATAGAAAGTACATGTATACAGGTATTTGCCACCAAAATGGATACCTTTTTTCATGAAAAAATCCCTACACATGGGTCGACTTTTCAACTGAAAATTCTCTAATCATTAGAGTTGATAACATGTGAAACAGCCACCTTCATAATAATATCATAATGTAAGATAGTTACTATAAACGTCTTCATGCTTTAGAAATATTCTCATAGACAGCATCAGAATAAAGGTAATTGACTGGATGAAATCTGTTCATATGTATATACAGCCAATTGCTGAAGTCTTTTTTATCAACAGGTCTTTTGAATTTGTGAATCATTATCCTATCGCTTTCCGGTTGTACTCAACAAAACAATGATACAATCCAGACTAGCCAATATAAATCAAAGCCCACTGCATTCATCATCAGTGTTTACATGTACATGTACACATGACACGTCTCCTTTGGCATGTTAGGGGGTCATGGTATTCACCTCTTCATCAAGAATTCCCAAGCATTTACCAGCCCCCTCACCTCATTTGTTATTCAAAAAGCTGAGCCCAAATTTGTTTACTTAACATAAAGAAGACTATCATAGGCCAAGATCTTAAAAGAAAGCTCATTGATGATAATATGGGTGTAGGAACTAATGCATGGAGTCTCCCTCTACAATGTATTTGTATATTACACCTCCAAAGTTATGATGCATATCATGAAAGTTATAAACAAATATGGCCACCATTCGGACATATTTGATTCAGTCACAAGACAAAGTGACATGCATATGTCTCAGATAGCATGTGACATTTGTACTAGGTTTGGTTGAAACCACTTCGTGCATGTCAGAGATATGAGGGTGAATGCACGCATGTATATACGTATGCAGACGGACACACACTAATGGATGGAACCCTTTGTAATAGCCCCCTCCAGGTGGTGCCTGTTGGGAGCATTTCCCTAAAATTTGTTTTAAAACCTAAAATTATTTGTGATATGATTGTCATCTTTACAATGTACTGCTCCAATCTCCTTATTGATTCTAATCACATAGTGACCATTAATGTCATCTCACAGCATGGTAATTTAAAAGCAGGAAAATTTTGTGCCAACTTTCTGGCTGAAGCTTCATTAAAGTAAAAAAACATTATGGAAATGCTAGGTGAGCGGTAAGAAAGTAGTCTAAATCCCCACATGACGTGACTCTAGGCTAACAGTTTAAGTACATGTCTATAAATGTTTGACCTGAATGCCATCAAATTCTACTGAATGATCAAAACAAAGATATACAAGTATTGAATATTAACAAGAACAAACACTTGAGTAGCCTGTTTGAAGTCAAGAACCTCACTACATATCAAATGAAAAATGGTGAAAGTACCATCACACACTTTCAAAATAGTTTAAGCGAATAATTTCATTGAAATCTCGGCATACTATCATAGAATACATCAAATATAGAATAATCAAGTCAGTTCTTTTATATTTATAAATATGGAAATGCAGGAATATACAATTTAGTTCAAGTCTGTAACAAACGTAAATCTCTCACATTCTTGGAATATTTTCAAATTTAAAAGACTTCTTACAATTCGTCTTATGAGGGCGCCCTACATCAATAAAAGATGTCACTATAAACTATCATTAGAATTTTTAATATACCTACATGTAGCTATATTTAGTGTTTAAATTATGAACTTCATATATCAGTCCCTCAGGAAGTATATCATGAGGGAATAACATATGAAGTTCATATTTGTGCCATATTTCCAACACTAGCGCACTAGGCACTGCTCTCACGGCAACCATTCAACAAATTGATGAATTTATTTGGACAAATAACGATTATTATTAAATATTTACTCTGGTGCGAAATAACACACAAAGAACATAATGCCCATTTCATGGTAGCGTTCATAGGCTTTGTTTGATACAATCATGTAGTCTCGGTTACCCAGACTCCCACTGCTGGGGGCTCTTCTACGCGACCACAACTACCTCGCGGCAGAAGTCACACAGTATGTATCTTCCAAATCATAAAAAATGGGCTTACGAGGCCTGTTTGTCATTATTTAGATGTATCACTCGTTTGAGAAGTGATAACTTGTCGCGAAAGTACCTACTATTGTTTAGCCTACAATGTTGGCTGTGAAGTATTCCCCAGCATGCACTGCTCTAGAAGCTACTTCCTGCACGAGCGAGTTACCTCATTGCCCCAGACTCTCATTTGGGGAGGTCTCTTAGGTAGAACCCCAGCAGCGGGAGTCTGGGTAACCGAGACTAACATCCATGCAGTAACAAATAAGAAACTGGACATGCTACACTATAAGATAGCAAGATTGAATGAATACAGTTTCTTGCAACATTTTAAAGGAACTACATGTACAATATAAAATATTGCCATCACGCAGACATCTAAACAGTGGTACCTGCATGTTTGCAACTAGTTGCAGTACATTAAATTGGTTTACTTCATTTCGATAGAATGCAAATCGTGATCTTGCTATCTTCAAGTGTAAAATGTGCAGTTTCTTATTGGTTTCTGCAATGTATCAAACAAAACCAGTAACCACTAACATGAAACTGGAGGTACATCTATAATACACAAATTTATTTTATGCCTCACATATTCGAACACTGCATAATTAATACATTGTTTTCTATAGAGAAAGTGATGATGACGTAGCAGTTTGTACATGTATATTACTGATTGCTGACCAAAATCAACCCAGAACTGGTTTCTGCATTGATCAAAATCAACCTGGAACTATTTTGATAGATTTAAAGAGAGACTGTTTGGCAATAAAATGTGTATGTAAATACAGTAAAAATATAATATCCTTGATATTGGGTTATATGCCTTCAGTGCATTGGGCATATAACATGCCATCTCACCCAATATCAAGGCAATAACATACAATACAACATAATTATTATAACAGCATATGATTTTTCTATAACCATGCATGTGCCATACATGATTAGTATGCATATGAAACCTTGTTATGTATGCCCATCTGGTAAGGCATCATTTTAAATAAAAAGGTTTATAATATTCTATGTAGATAAAATACGTATACAGCTGCCCCTTTTCGAATGTGGCCAGACTATTGTATTAAAGTGTATGGTTTCGTTCGTTCCTTTTTCAATATATCACAATGTTTCAATAAAAGAATGGGAGAATGCCATATTTATACCAGGAACCACAAATAAAAACACCATAAGTCTAACTTATGTTACAAGTATATGGAATTAGGTATACAACTGCACCATATATAAATAGAAGATGTTTTTAGTA
This sequence comes from Glandiceps talaboti, assembly GCF_964340395.1. Taxonomy (NCBI): domain Eukaryota; kingdom Metazoa; phylum Hemichordata; class Enteropneusta; family Spengelidae; genus Glandiceps; species Glandiceps talaboti. The sequence goes on from NC_135569.1 coordinate 5,793,530, forward strand.
AAATTTATCACATTTTAAAATAAGATGTGAAATCAACAACAAATGGAGGCTACCTATGGGACACATTCATGGAATAGGCCATTGCAGACTGGAAACAGGAAATTGAGAATACAGCGCCCTCACTCAAATTGGGGGTATCATCACAGCTTTGTTCCTTGTATTCTGTAGAAGCGTAAATCAAGGCAGCAGCGCTCTATAATTAACCAATGTACATCCTGTATACCCTCAAGGTACACACAGACAGGAAGTAGAGCACCACCATGGCAAATTATGGAAAGGCCTATTCTAAAACCCAGTTTCATAATCATACATAACTTTTAAATTCTACAGAAAGTGCTCTTGCATCATTATGGTAGAACAAAGGAAAGCTTGTCATTCAAACTTTCAAACAGATTACCTTATTTAACAATTATTTTGAAAAAAAAAGACAGTTCCTTTAGGCCAAAAAAAATATTGGTTCGGTTACCCGAGCCCCACCTAGTTTTTCACTGCTGACCCTAAACTTTTTTTACGTATTCAAGAAAAAGATAATAAAATTGTGAAGTCTCGCAAGAAATAGTGGATGCAGAAACTGACATCAACTTAAAAAGACAATATAAAACTGTTCTTCCAATCTGTAATGGCTGTACATCTGATGGGAAGAAACCAATAACACAGAGACCATATCAGAAAACAACAGAAAACATAACTTCCTGAACAGAACTAGACACTTGAATATGAAAATATATATATATATAAAAAAATAAAATATAAATCTATCTACCCCAACTATTCTAAAATTGAGCGTAATCAGCAGCACACATTTTTTTATGCGTTATCAAGTTAAACATGTTAAGATAAATAAGTATTATGTTATATAACTTAAGACATTTCTGCCATGCAAGAAATGTCATTTGCATGATGGAGGTATACTGCCATGGCCAATGCATTTTAACTTAAGTGGGGGTAAAAATGATAGCTTCTGGGAGAGTCCATTTGTGTGCATGCCCATATCAAGAAGCCTGGTATGTGATGTGATACTGTTATAAGGATGCACAGACATCTATGAGAACAAAGCATAGCATTTCTTTGCTACTGACAGGATAGTTCTCACGATTTTGACATAACTCTGAGCCTATGATCCTAGTAACCTCTGACCATAGGGTGATATTTCAACCAGCTTAATTTGCATTTCAAAGTTGTAAGGAACAATGCCGACTACTAGACAGCAGATGGTTAATCAAACTGTTTAGATTTGCAATAAAAGGCAGCTTTTCAAAATTGCAACAAAATCGCTAAAAAATGTTTCATTCACAAAGGCAATGTTTATGGCTATATTTGGTAAAGAGGTGCCTTTCTGTGGCTTCAGGGGCAACATTTTCTAAATTCAGTTAAAAAAGTAAACAAAACTAAGCATGCACATCAAATGCAATCTTCAAGCAAAGAGTAATCATGAGCAATAAACAAAACGCGTATATAATATAATTAAACTACGCCTTAAAAAACACCTTCAAATCTAACAAAGGCTTTCATAAAATGAATCTATACACGCCTACCTCATTCATAAAACGATTGTTCCGGACAGCTGTCCAAGGCGACGTTTGACCTGAGTGAGTTATTGTATATATACAATGTAATATGCCTTACCCCTCAAGGTCACAGAACCACGCTGTTTTCTTGCGTTCTCACGTGTGTATTACACCGAACTTGGCCAACAACAATGCATCTGAACAATGCGCTCTTAGTTCTAACACAGTCCACGAAATGTCCTCTCTGTTTCAACATAAAACGATCTCTAGATATCCACGGATTCAGCAACCGAAAGCCTGTCTGATGATGTTCTCTTTGTCGGAACTACCATGTGTGTGCGTACTCTGTCTCCGTGCATTGTTGTCACCGCATGGTATAGATTGTTCTTTGCCCCGGTCGATGGGTGTACCCGCCCCACTTCATCTGTCATCGGCACATATATTTAATCTTGTCAGCAGCCTATCGCTACTCTCTACGCCTTCGGCACTCAACGCAGTCCTTTCAAAAAGATGTATATATTAAAGTTCCATGTCTCCGTCGCTGTTATGACATGCAAGTTCCATTGTCAGTGGAAATTGTGTGCGTCGCTGCATAAACACGATAACAGAGTACACTATTCATATGCAAATCACTGAGCGAGTTCCCTGCTTTATTTACAATGCGATATCAAAAAGAGTCTTACGGTTTGCCATATCTCCCCACTTTCACAAGTGCAAAACAGGTTTAAACCACAAACTTTTATTTTGGCAGTAAAGTACATTTATTAAACAAATTGTGAGGAAAAATAAAATGCGTTAAACCCAAGGTTTTAAAAGATATAATACACGCCGATGACTGATTTATCTTCTAGAAATTTAACTGTAGCTGTCAGTGCCACTTAACATTTTGCGATTGCTCAGTTCTTTTTTTAAAAAAACTATCCTATCTCGAGCTAAGCCGATTGCAGGTAAACAATTTTTATAAGGAATGCAGGCTTACATAATCTCCAAGATAACCTTGCGAAATATGTTTGGCAATGCAAATTTTCGGTGAAACTTAGCAACGGAAAGTTTGGCCTCACTTAGTATTGTTTAGCATGCGGGCTGCATTTTTGAACACCGCGAGGTGGCATTGAAAGGCCAACCGCGTACAAACGTTTCTCGTGGAATATATTTTGAAAAGTCTGACGTTCGCGGTAGCGATACATAAAATTGTATAAGATCAATAATTATGCAACATTCCAGGTAAAAGTAAAAGAGTCATAATCACCTCTGACGTGCGAAATTGGGGGAAATCTAGCTCCGAATAAGTGTTCTTCAGGCACCAATGGATCCAAGATGGCGTCAATAAAGGGGGCTATAGGGCGAGATGCATGCTGGGCAATCAAAAGGAAAAAAGAATCACTAACTTTTTTTGCAAAGAATCTAAATAAATAGATTACAAATTCATAAGTCTTCTTATAGAAGGTTATCATACTATTATATGAAAGCAAACGTACCTGCAAATTTAAACAGAAATATAAAGAAAATTAAAAACATCATTTTGAAGTACGGAGATTGAACTCTTGACACCTTTACCGATGAATACAATTTTGAGAATTAACTATTCATGTGCTTATCATAAAAAATAAATGTTATCAAACCAGATAACAAATAATCTACAATGTGATAGGTTCGTGTAATTTAATTTAAGCACAACGTTATGACTGACAAACAATGGAATGATACTTAGTACCAGCCTGTCACTCTGCAACCATTAATTACCGTGATATTTATTAGGTGATGTGTCTTTCCAAATATGGGCAACATCCTACAATATAGGCATCGTCACGAACGTAAACAGAAGGCGGGTTCCAGCCCATAATAGTTCTAATGATGACGTGGTCAGGAACAGGATTGTTGTTTAACAGCTAAGTGTATTCCGCTCAATAGTGATATATGATATCCACGTCGGCAACAGTATAATGGTAGAGCATGAAAAAGAATCTCGCCGTTCCAAAGTGGACCTTGCGTGTTAGCTTGTATAGCGGGCAGACCACGGGGTCACGATATAAGGACGTAGACCTATCACGTATCACGACCAATATGACACAGGATGTTCCATATTTCCCAAAGCCGAGAACGCAAATTATCATTATTATCTTTAATACATATATGACAAAACTGATATTAATATTAGAAAGTTGGTTTGTGTCCTAATCGGCTAGTGTTTGTATGAAATCATATGGGGTGAAAATTTCCAATTCAGACAGACTGCTTAAATATATGTTTGTAAGCATTCCTAGTCTGATTTGAGATTTTTCTAATTCCATACAAGATATAGTTAACAGCTGAAAATGCAGTTTGTAATATTAAAAGTATTCTATCTACTTCAAGTGAGAATTTAATAGATGTCACATTCCAGGGAGCTTATATGCCTGCGGGGACATTAATGTACGTTCTTAACTATATTTACCCGATACTTAAGAAGGAAACGTAATCAAAAGTAAAATTTATAACAGCAATAAACTTCTAAAAGCAACATCCTTCAAGGGTGTACTTTTTTAATTCTGAAGTACTACATCTATGATTTATTGTTGAGGTATGATAAAGCGCATCGTTAACTTGATATCACATTTGACATGGAGATAATGAAACGGTTGTATATGTATATGTTTCATTTTATTTGTATTCCCATTATGTTTACCGAGAGGCCATTTTTCGTCAGATACGTTCTGTAGTGGTAGTAGCACCAACCGATCGTTATTGTACATACATATAATGTTTGCATGGATAAAAGACTCAGCTTATTAAGACTGTCGATAAAAAGATTCGAGACTCGGGGCTTTTATTGAACACCACCTGCTCGTCTCTGAATGGTGTATTTGTGCACCCTTTGTGAATGTCCGCCTTTGCGTAGAGCGAGGTCATACGATATGCAAAACTGCCTTGTAGGATATTACTCGGTAAACATTATTTGTGAGGAAGAAAAGAATTGGTGTCGTCGAGCATGACAGCCTGTATGCTTTTGTTACAAGATAAATCGTCCTGTTCACGACATCATAACGAGCCGATAACTCTCAACTCACTTTGAAATGTGTGGATTGTGGAAACGGAATTTCTTAACATTACAAAATCACCCGGACAAATCAAATCTAATGTCTGACACAGACAACATAAATCTTTTAGTAAAATCAATATAAGGGAATATATTTACCGACCATGCGGTTTATTCACCAGTGTAACAGGCCCATAGTTGAGCTTGAGTAATAGTTCACGCTCCGCCCTAGGCCATTCCCGCATCTAATTTAGAAAGATACCACCAGACACGTACACAGTTTACTTATTAACAAATCGTTGCGTTGTTATGTAAGTTTTCACTTGACGTAAAAGGATCTTTCTTAATGTTTTCCATTTGGAAATATCCGACCGTGACTATAACATCAGAATGTGATTAGACATAAATCTACCATTGCCACTGTAAATTACACAATGAGTGCCCAGTTTAATAGTCCAATGAATGGTGTATATCTTTATATTGAATAGAAGAACTTTGACAATATCCCCGACAACGTGTAGTTCTTCCGGTTCAAATACCTTGTAGGGTTATTTTCTGGAATGTTTTCACATCGTCGAACATAACACTTGTGTTTGTCAGATTTTTTTAGTTGTGGTCTACAACTTCTTATAACAATTGTTTCTGCGTATTGTATTTATGTTTTCTTTCAATTTTTTTCAAGTTATTATTATTATTACTTTTTGTTAAAAACACAATAGATCATGGTGGTTCTTATCAAAAGATTTATAAGAGTTCTAGAGCTTTGAACAAAACACAACGTTTCATTCATTTATATACATTTAATATATTATGATATGATATGACATGATATGATATGATATGATATGATATGGTATGGTATGATATGATATGATATGATATGATATGATATGATATGATATGATATGATATGATATGATATGATATGATATGATATGATATGATATGATATGATATGATATGATATGATATGATATGACATACTTGGGCTACCATTAGGTTAATAAAATTGAGGAAATGTATATTAATTAAGACATGTAGTTTGCTTCCTTTTTAAAATTAGATTTACAAAAAACGCAAATTACTGTATATTCTGACAATTCCGACAATTCAAGTGAATGGTACTGACAATGCAAGATAACCGTTTACAATATACAGTGTCTTTTAGTATTGAAATGACCATTGGTCAGGAGAAAAACAGCGTCCTCCGATTTCTGATCGAGGTATTTGGCATGTTATCGTATTATGTTTCTGATATTGTGCAATGTATATTACCGGCAAGCTTGATTAAAAACCGTACTTATGTCTCATTGTTCTAACCATTTCTTTAAGAACATTGTGAATGAATCATATATTAAAGACACTGAGTTACTGAAATCGTGTTCGTCAATCTCATTTATTTTTTTATGATGTCTACTCATTTGCGACTTTCTATGTCAAAACATAACTAATTGCAATTGATATTTTTGATATCCGTTTGAGAAAATTGCCTGGCACATAAGTATTCCCTTTCAGATGTATTCACTGACTTTACATTGCATCGCTTGCTCAATGAAACAATGCAACATTTTAAGTGTTACCTCGCTGATGTATTCACTAAGTTTACATTGCATCGGTGGCTCAATGAAACAATGCAACATTTTAAGTGTTACCTCGCTGATGTATTAACTATGTTTACATTTCATAGGTTGATCAATGAAGTAATGGAACGTTGTTAAGTCTTGCCTTTCTGATGTATTTTCTCTGTTTCATAGATTAAAACAATGCAATTACTGTTATATCCTTATAAATTTACATGTGAACCTATACAAAATATGTTGATACGTGTCGATTATATTTCGTTTCAATTTAATAGATCTCACAATATTAGCGAATAAAGGGAAGATATATCCAAGTCAAGTTAATAATTTATCCTCGTATATCAAATTTCGCCTCGTTTATTTTTAATCTCTCGGTTGTTTCTGCAGACGTCAGTCAAATTGAGATAGACAGCTAGTTTTGGTTTTACCCCTGGTTAATTATTGCCAGTTGACCCCGATAGCCATACACGATTTGGGTGCATCTTAAAGCTATCTGTTACTGTGAAGAAGAAACAAGTTACAAGAAAAGTCAAACCCACTCTCATTTAAGGCCACCCACCTCATCCTCCCCACCCAGAAGAAATTGGAGTCGCCATGCAAAATAGAAGTAAAGGTCAGAATTATCTTTAATTAACCCTATCCAAAATGGCCGACGAATCCAAAATGGCCGCCGAATGGTACATGAAATAATTGTTGAAACATTTTGGAATATTTTTGCTTATGCAATATGAAATAATTTTTGAAAGCAAAATGTAATTCAACTTTTGTGTGATATTATGACATATGCGTCTGAAAAGTGTTTTAAACAGTAACAATAATCATTAGTATCCTTCGTACGAGAAGATCAGTTGTGAAAGTTGTATTTCACTTATTTATTTATTTTTGGTTGTGTACTAAAGATTACCACATAGGAATTTGACATAAGAGATTTATATACGTAATTAGAGTTATGGTATCGATGCATAGTTATATAACTACTCAACGCAATATATGTCAACGGCGATTTACTGGAAAAAATATCGGTCTGATGATATAATAATATGTCTAGAAGGAGTATGAATTCTATCAAATCAACAGCAAGATATCTCCGAGTATCCACCTTATAACAATTTCAATATCCTACGCCTAAAATAAAATCCACTGTGACTTTATGAACTTCGAGCAATATATGAGTTTTGTATCATGATATATCTTCTGGCAAATGATTGGTTTTATGTTCATCAAATATTTATTAACTATATTCATTGAAAGGGATTGGGGGCACATATGGAAAATATGGCCGCATGGTCTGTAGACAAATTTTCAGTATTCATACAAATTCTTTTTGTGAATTCAGTTATTAATATAACAACAATGGTACGTTCATAAAATGTTCCAATTATTTTATTGTAAATAAACGAATACCCGCTTTTACTAGCATTTTTTGCATTTGACAAGAAATCAGGATTATTTCTACAGCTACAAGAATTGCCTATAATGAATGTATATTTTTAGAAGGATGTTAAGGCCATTAATTCATTCAATAATAACACGTCTCCGATGAATACACCTACATACAGTATAGTTAGAGGTAAAGTCATTTCTGCTCTTATCAGTTTAATTTACCAGGACAAGGATGTGTGGCAGGAAAAGAAAAAAAACTGATTGTTAAAATTTATACATTCTCTTTCATATATATATATATATATATATATATATATATATATATATATATATATATATATATATATATATATATATATATATATATATATATATATATGCTCTCCAAGGTGATTTAGCACTCTACTTGGCGAAAGAAGAATAAAACTCTATGTATGTATGTATGTGTATATATATATATATATATATATACATATATATATATATATATATATATATATATAAATATATATATATATAAATCACTACTTTAAATATTCGAAATGTTATATATATATATATATATATATATATATATATATATATATATATATATATATATATATATATATATATATATATAAACATTTCGAATATTTAAAGTAGTGATTTTTAATATTAATTCCCAAAGGATTTTTCTATGATCATTTATATAAAATATTTTGCCATGATCTAAAATAATAACGTTATTTCAGTAAGTACATTTATACATTTGTGCTGAAGTAAATTTACAGGACTTTTTTTTTTATTTCATTGTATATATGTTCTTCGTCTGATTGCTTTGTGTTACTAAAGACATCGATACATTGGCGATGACATCGCTATTATATTAATATATATTGACATGAAATATTATATTGCCATTTCATCGGAAAGGGCGTGATGAATAACACAATTGCAGCTCTATCATTTCACGATCAGTACCCGCAAAATATATATATTACAATTTAGCAATGTCCTCCAAATAGAAGAACGAACCACATGTGTCCGATACAATAGGTCAGAACTTAACGACTTCCAGTAAACAGATAACAAACCATTTAAATCGAATTCAATAGGTAAATCTATTTTTAAGTATTCGTACACTCAAAGGATCTTAACTCATAAAATCTTACTACAATGCTAACCTTACTTAATAATGTACGTTTTGTATAAACATGTTAGAACATCTCACTAATCTGAGCCTAAATCTGTTTCGCTTTCCGTCAATCTCAAGAGAAATAACAATAGCATTACAACATGTTCTTGTTCAGTGTGAATTTTATTCATTATTCAATGTTCTCTTTTAACACACGTTTTAAAAGAAATACCCATGGTTGCCCCAGAAAATTACAATGATGTATTCACGTCGATTCAATCTTATCAAATATTTACCAACGTGCATTTTATATCATTAAAATATAGCTAGGAGTTGCCTTAATATGCAAATGTAGAAACAGCGTCGATATATTTGAGTACCATGCCAGCCTGTACAATGATAATATTAACACTGGAATTTACATAGTTTAACATATGTACACGTGGCAATCTATTAATTCAACAATTTGAACTGAAGACTCGTTTTATGAGTTTTGCTGGTTCCCAGAAATACATTCGGTCAATGCTCTAATGGTCATGATTAAAATGTCACAAATACTGAGTGTAATTTCTCATCATAATGTATGTTTCGATGGTAACGACATTAAGGAACTAGTATAGGCACTGATAGCGTGTTAAAATATACATAATGGTGTAATTAATAGTTAAACGTACCATTCATATATTGAGCATTTGTAAAGGTTATGTACAATAATGACTGTAATTACTCAAATTATACTCTAACTATGCAAATTTCTAAATAACTATCATATTATCTAAATATGGGTTATAAAATAGCGATTTTGAAATGTACATCAACCGTTTACATTTAGAAATTACAAAACCCGGATTTCGGATCCGGATGACGTCATTTTAAATTGCATGCGTATGCTATGTAGCTTAAATGTTAGGTGGCAAATCTCTCATTATTCTTTGACTTTTAGAAAAACACATTTTTCGAGATTGCAGAAAGTTGGTGTTGCCGTAAAAAATTCCTTTGAAAAGCTGCTGTCAGGCGATGCGATAGGGACTTCACATTTCAAGAATTCAAGAAAGTGTTACACTCCCATTTTGCCACCATTGTGAATGCCAATAATGCACGTCGAGTATTTGCGATTTGGGTCATCTTCGTATGTAACATACTGCTAGTCTTTACAGGATAGAATGATATAAATATCAGATACTGCTCAGCATGAAGTAGGCTCATGTAAAGTACAATTCATGCAATGTACTTTAATAATCCGTCATCACGCATATAAATAAGCTATTGCTGTTATCAAGTTCGAAATAATTTGAATTAGAGTCCGAGTTTCACCCTTTAGGCATAGGTTAATTTCAAACTGTTCGGGCGAAAATTGATTCAGTACTTTCAAATACTAAACCCGGTAACTATCACATGCAATGAATAATAATACACATTCTTTAGACATGCCCGAAACGGGTATTTTGTGACTGAATAGGCAGTTTTGTGTGGTATAGCTTTAATACAATGCCAGTCAATATTTTATGACTTAGCTTTTTAATGTAGTAAATGTGTCGTTGTAAAGGTCAACAGAATAATGAGCGCTGTTATTTCTCCTTTATAATGGCCAGGTTTGGGTAAGGATTAAAATTTAGTTGTTGTTCTGGCGACAGAGCTATAGAAAAAGTTCATCCAGAACTAAAGAATGGTCTTATGTAATTCTCATGACCTTAATGATAAGATAAGGAATGAAAGAATTGAAACCCTGACCTTTAACCTTCCCTTTTCATATTCTATTAAAATTACTCTGTAAACAATATGTGCATACACTATTACAATGACTGATTGTGCTCTTCCCTTTATTTCATGAATTCATTTATCCATCAATTCTAACTGCACTGTTCATTTTGCAGAATATAAAATATACTTTACTTTTGTAAATATATCTTCATATTTTTCAATTTATCCATTTCAAAAGATGTTATCACCAAGTTAACCATAACTTAGCTGAAGATTGAATATTGATGTGTGATGTCTGTATAGTTTGAGTCGTACCACTCGGATTGTCACGGTACAATCAGTGCATTTAACTCTAAGGGCAAAAGTGTTTTCAAACTATTTAAATGTTTCCTATCAAACAATTGCAACTTAAAATTGCGAATAGTGTAATGATCTGGTAATGCTATCCATGTATCTTCGTACCATTTGCAAAGAGAAGAATGTCTGTATCACATGTGTTTCACATGAATGATAATGTTAGTTTTTATACAGTGTCTTTTCACAGTATGCTGTAAACACTTTACAATTATTAACCCTGAATGGATCTATAACACCACAAAGGCTCTTTATACTTCCTCAACTCCCTGGGGAGCAACATATTTCATATCAGGTCCTCAATTATACAGCTGAGTTACTAGGGCAATGCTATTCAGAAACAAACGGCAGTCGGTAGGCTTAAACTGACAACTTTTTTTAAAAAATTGCTTTATTTTCTACAAACACTTACAGACAGTAGAGGTACTGCAGCGAAGAACATGACAAATAGCTCTAATAGAGCTAATGAGACATCAACTTGCTGATTTCAAACAGGCCATTGTGACTATTTTACCATCATTACTCCACATGTAAGCCTTTATGCCTACATGACGACTGTGCTGCCTGAAACTTTAGATCATATTTTTTGAAACATTAATGTTAAGGCTCTTGTGTATATATCCTTTTGGAAAACAAATGTCACAAGTCGTTCCTTTTCATAATGTCTCAAGTTACCCATAAGAGAGCAAATAAACGGATATGTGATATGGTTGGACATCATGATTAATTTACTAACACTGACCCTTTATGACACATTTCCTTTAATGAAATAATATCAGCAACTCTTTCCTGACAGAACCAGCTGCGTAAAGTAGACCATTAATTGATGTATTGTCAAATGAAAGTTGGATAATGTGAAATTGGGGTATACATTGGTGCCAATAACGAAGAATTGTTTGTGTGAAACATAGGATTCATAGACAAAATAGTCAAATAATCTTTCAAATAAAACTTTAGGTAATTTTGAACGTTGAGTTCAAATGTCATTTACCAAGCAAAAACAGAACTTGGGGACTGTTCTTCGAGAACCACAAGTCCAGAATGACTTGAAAGAATTTCGAAAAAGTTATATCTTATAAATACATAACGCCAAGTGAAATGCCATGCATGCTAGTGCAGTTTGAAAATATAATTAAAATCTATACCAAATATTGGAAATGCTAATAAGTGATTACTTGAAATATGTTTAGAAAGTGACTCAACCTGTCTTTATTGTTTTCCCGTTGAAAAGTTTAAATTGTCGTCTGCTGGCATTTCCCTACACATGAGACATATTGCCATTATTGGGTATTTATTTTGGATTTTGTAACTCACTACATTGCAAACAGCTAAATAAATGTGCGAGAATGTTTGTTATTGTAGGTACAATAACAAACATTTTACACATTTATCACTCTTTTGCAATTTATTGAGTTACAAACACAGACTTGGTCAATGTTGTATCACATTGATATTTCAAGTAGGAAGCCATGATGAAATTGTTTATAAATTAAAAAACCAAAATAGATACTCAGTCCTCATCCATATCGCCACTTTAAGCTTTCAGTCTTTCGGAGGATTCCATAGCGGAAGTCTGTTACCCCATTAGTGTTCATGTGAAGTCTACAGAAAACTAGTTAATTGAACTGTAATCTGATCCTAAACAGTGCATGCTTTGATTCAGTCTTTTCCGACAGATCTCAAAGATAAGTGAAACATTTATTTAAAAATTCGCTAATACATGATAGATAAGTATGACAGCATGAGAATGGTTCCACAAGCTCAATGTCCGGCCTTTCGGTGTTCGAGTGGTTAAACCATTTGCCTCTTACCATTCCGATCGGGGGTTCGAGCCACAGCCACGCTTCAAGCAAGAGGAATGCCGTACTACCAGAGAGCTGATGTTTTCTCAGGGCACTCCGGTTTCCTCCTTTATTTAACCGTTGAGGAGTGCTCCTTACTGGAGTTCTTGGGAGACAGGCATTAATACGCTTGAAGAACAACCCAGTATAAATAAAGATAATTATCATAGCTTACAGCAATGCAGCACATGTTGTTGTAATTATCTATCATGTTTTGTTGTTTCTCGTCAAATTTATAGTCGTCTTTCTAAGAATTCACATGGCAGGAAATCACGTATTGTAATGTCATAGTAGCTATATACAGCGTAGGCATTCAGATAAATCAAATGTATATTCTGTCTAATATTAATAAAGATAAATTTTAGATACCACTGCTCACATGGAAATACACGTACTCTTCCCTTCCTTTCTCGTATTTCCATAACACCTCTACCAAGTTCTTGTCAGATTCATACACCAGGCACAACAATAACACATACATACATACATACATACATACATACATACATACATACATACATACACAGATACATACATACATACATACATACATACATACATACATACATACATATAGTACAGTTCAAGCAAAGAAACTGAATTGTTTACATTATGCAAATTAGCTTGTTACGTATGCATAAGTGACTTATGGAAGTGACCTTTTTCATCTTTCAGATTCGGCCATATTTTGCTACCCTTTATCGCAGACGATTTCATGGATTTCGTTGAAATAAATCACTGCATGCAACGAGAAAAGGCATCGTAAGTACACTTATAACTGATCGATTGAAGATAATAGTATTAAGTAAAAACTCAATTATGTTGCCGTAAGTACTTAACGTATACAAATGCTCTTAAACAGTGACGTGTGTGGCTACAAACGATGCAATACACCTGCATTTACAATTTCAAATATGTTAATTCTTCAGGAAAACGATTTATGTTTGCCCGATAAATGTTACAATAGTTGCAAAGTGCTTCTCCTGAAACTTAATCTACACATCCATGAGGCCGACGTGTATGAACATATTAGATCGAGTCAGTCACTTTGCATTTTGTATGATGCTAATCTCCTACAGCGCAACAAAGTTAATAATGGCAATTTGAATATAGGGTTAGTGAATGTATAAGAAAAACACTTTCTCCTTGAGCGCAATAATCAAAGTTAGTAACGGCGATGCAAGCATATCTTCCAGGCAAATAAAAAGATGTCAAAGAATGTAGATGACGGTCAAGTATTTTTGTAGGGTTGGTGAGTGTAAATTTCAAAGGGAAAAACCTTGAATTTACTTATAACGTAATCTCTGTAAAAGCCGTCTCGTGCTGTGATCCATTACGAAGTATTACGTCATTCAATGTTGGTAATTCTTTCTCCTAGTCACCAGGTGTTCCTCTCCAACATAGAGTTCTTGTGCAAACAGTCGGCAGATAAAATAGCTTTTAGAACTATATCTCAATTCGTGGACACTGTCGTTTCGCTATGACACAGGATCATTAAAAATATATGCATTGTGCGACCACTACATCTAATAACTGCCAACACATGTTAATGATAAAGCCCAACATTTGCATATCGATTCGCATGAGATTATATTGATATGTATTTTGATATCATATTTATCTTTTAGCATACTTGTATTATGCTTTGCAGTTATTGATTTTTAAGTTCCATTTAGAGATAAAGACCCTTTAAGTTAGTCTAAGCAAAACATTGTTATCATATCATAACCATACACTCGGTTTCTTTTAATGTAGATTTTTTTTAAAACTAACGCACTAAACGACAAATTGTATTGAAATGAGCCTCCAAATTTATAGTGTAATAGATTTATATATTGTAGATATTTTTATGGTTAAAGTTGACTAGTTTAAGAGGAACCATGTACCCTATGATAGCAATGATGTTAATAGACATGTATTTTGGTGCCTTGCCTTCGGCTGGAATACTAACAGTTATGTATCAAAGGAAATATACGCTCGTTTTATTACATTGCAAGTATCTCTGGTTAATGTGTGAAATAAGAGTTAAATAATAATATCTTATTAAGGGAAGGGTCTTCATTAGCTAGCTTTGCTATGACTGCCATATAATGAAATACTGCAACAGAAGCGCTAACAATACGTCATGGTGTGAAAGGCTCAATTTGCATATTTGGTAAGCTTAAGCGAGTGAAACAGCAATTTTTTAATAGCACCATAGGTATATAAAAAATGACACAATTACTTGGCAACAGCTGTCACAGCTGTAATTCCAGAAAATAAAAAAGTGGGAATACTGCCCGATAACAACATGTGTACGTTTACTTGAAGTGATACTGTCATTAATGTATTGTTTTATGGGTTATTATATCGATGGTCAATTTACGTATGTTATCGGTTTTGCGTTTATTGTTTGCTCAGGATAAAAAGTATACAATTTTCAACCACAGATGTTATTTTTCATACAGCTGTCAAACATTCCCATCAAATACCTTTGACCTGTTATGGAACAACATTCGCTGTGTATACTTTTCTTCCAATATGTCAATTGCCTAGTAAACTCTTACATGATCAATTTAGAATTAGTTGCCAAAGACTTAATCTCAGGAACTGACTTCCATGTTTATGACTATTACTTTTTTTTAAAAATATTTCAATAGCCAAGAAAACTCTTACAAAATCAATTTTTAAAGTTATTTGACTGTGTAACATTTATGAATTGATTGACATGTTCATACTACTATTACACACAAAATAATCAATTGATGCAAAGTTTTTCATAGGATGGGGCTTTTTCTCGACAGGCTTCCCCTAGACTTTGGTTGATAAAGTTCAGAGAGTGGTTGGGTAAGGCGCGAAACCGTCGCACGTACGTCAACAACATGTTTAGTTAAACATTTACAGTCTAGTTCCTATACGGTATCGTTATGATTTAAACCTCTACTCGACCACGTTGGCATCCAGACTATAAACATCAAAAGACATTGTTCATAAATCATAACGTTATTTATTAATTATTTATTTGTAATAAACTAACACTGTCAAACTTTTTAAGATACGGCCTCAAACAGGAAAACCATGTCGTTTCTTCTGAAAGACAGATTAAAACAGCAACATGTTAGTTTTGGTGTACCTGCTCATCTTATCGGACACAATACTCAACCATACGTTACGTCACTACGGTGATTAGCGAATACAATGTAAATGAAATGAGTTGAGAGGTCACTGCATTCGTTTTGACGACCAGTGCCAAGTGGTACCTGGAACCCTGCCAAAATCTGATGAATCGATTTGTTTGAAGTGTACTTGGTTCATCTCGGTGACATTCCTCTGTACGAAAAATGTACCACTTAGCACAGTATACACTTGACGACTCAATAACTGACAAAAAAAGTTATAACTAATTTTTAGGAAGACATAATAAATTCTTGCCACAGCAGCTTTAAAAAGTTTACATACTTCAAATATCATTCCTTCGCTTTTATCATTTTTGGGCTTATGTTTGTTTGACCCACCGACATATTTATTTAACTTAACTGACTAAATGTATACATCGTGTATATAATAACTGATCGTGTAAAGTCTGTGCCCCAGATCATAGAACGTAAGGGGTGACATAGTTTACGATACTCGTCAATAGATGCTGTTGTTTGTCATGGTGTTTTTAAGTGAACGATGTTTGTCACTGCACTAACTGGTACGCCAAGATAAGACTCTATGTTAAGAACTCTTTTAAATGACCTGGATATTACAACGAATATTTGATGTTCAGAATATCAACATTGTTATCACAAGAGTGTCATTTGCTGGCTGATGTCAAAGAGTGTGCCAGCGTGGGTTAATAAACTTGTCGTGAATATTACAAATAGTCACGGTCTAAATCCTTGTTAAGATGACGTGAACTGTTAATGTCACTCTCGTTTCAGAGCTCTTTGTTTGAGTGTTCCAGTGGGTCTACTTTGGTGTCATTAACAAAACGTCTAAAGTGTTGAATGTCAACGGTGTTCTCACGCAAACGTGCTACTGATACCGATTCCATACTTAGGTGTTTCGAATACGTACATTGCATCGACTGAAAACGAATACTGTATTTTTTTTTCAATGACATGTACCTTGTGTAGTTCCTATACAGTATCGTTCTGTGGTTAGAAATCACAGTTGGCATCCAGACTAACATATACCCAACGCTAAACAAGTACATTTTTTCATATTTGTTGTTTGTCAACTGTTACTAACTATGACGTAATTCATACTTATTACGTAATCTTTGCGCTTTATGGGAATGTCTGCTTGACGTCATGGCTGCTTCACTATTTGTGCAGTCATTTTCATTTTGAGTTTAGCTTGCAAAATTGAAAGGTCATTTGCTGTAGGTGGTTCTCCTGTGAATGATTACGGAAATTTTCATATTCAACTGATAACACTTAAGCCATCACTTCCATCAAGCACGTTCTATTAACATATGCGCCTCGGAACATTTGTTGTAACTTTGTTTACGAAAATTTTAGTCCACTGTCAGTGGAATTCAAGAAAAAAATCTGATGTTACCGAACAATTTGAAATAGAGATCACAATCATATCAAAATTAAGGCATTTTAAGATTTAATATACTGTGCAAATACTGTGTTATTCCATGGAAAAACCTTGCTGATTTACTTCAAAATCCTACGGCGAACCCACACGTTTCAAAATGATGAGGAACAAGCTCATGTGGCAAATTTTGGAGACATGTTAATAACTTTGATTCTTAGCAAAAATTAGTCCCGACGAGAATGCTACTTAAATTGATGCTATCAAAATGTAAGGTCGTTTACCTGTGTAGGTGTACTGATAAGGCTATAATTACTAACTATGTCAGAAGAGATACGCTTATGACTTGATAACGGCGTGTCAATACACAACAGTCAGGTGTTAAACACTATTTTTGATCATCAGGTCACCCTTTCAAACAGGCGATGATGACGTCCTTTCAAGTTTCAACCAATTCAAGATACACATAAATCGGTTCATTTCAAAAAAGAAATGTGTGCTTCACACAATGGTTTAGCCTTGGGTAATCACCACCCTTAAAGAATGGATTCCATAGTGAACAATATGTACAAGGTTCGTGTTTAGTTTATCGAGACAAACTACACGTTCACCCTCAAGCCTTCTTAATGGATAGAGACCATATGGTTACCAGATAATGTGTAATTTGTAATATTATATCCTTTTCATATAACAATTCTTGAACTCTGACAACGCAAAAATCAAGATTTATTCTTCAATGTATATAATTATTTGAGGCGTAGGCTGATGTAGTCTGTAAGATATACAGACATTCCCGCCACGCTATCAGCCAGCACTCATCAGAAGCGTGACAGGGCTGAACAACACGACGTACCTTCCAGTCTAAGGTGGGTGATGTCCACTCTACGCTTGACTGACAGTGTTGTCATCGTAGTTAAAGAAGGGGTGCATTGTACTAACACCAGAGTTGACCCTTAAATCGGCGGCTATTTGCATACTTAACCTCTTTTCCTAATATTTACGACTATTAGTACTACTAACCTACATACGTCATATATGTATTCTAGTATCCCGGCACTTGTTTTGAAGGCATACATAAATCTCTCTAAAGCAGCTATCATTGGAATTGTTCTCACCACACAACTTACACAAGATAGTGGCTTTGAGTCCTTCTCCACGTCTAGAGGAATAAGAAGCCAAAGTCATTAAACAAAAGCTGTTCGTGAGTAAACCCTAACTGTTAGAATGACGTAAACATACTATTAAGTAGCATCCTGAGCAGACAAATATACCATAAATGGACAACATGTAACTGCCCACAATAAACTCTAACTTATAATTACTACATTAGGTAGAATGCTTTTGATTGATTAACATAAGGCCTAAAAAATAATTGTTTGGTTCCAGTTACCCGACCCCATCTAGCTTTTCACTGCCGACCCTAAACTTTGTTTTATGTATTCGAGAAAAAAATAATAAAATCGCAAAAATTGTGAAGTCTCATGAGAAATAGTGGATGCGAAAACTGACATCAACTTAAAAAGACAAAATAAAACTGTTCTTCCAATCTGTAATGGCTGTATATCTGATAGAAAGAACTAAACAAGACAGAGACCATATGGAAAACAATTGAAAACCTGAACTAGACACTCACACAGAAAAAAAATATCATAAAATATAATTTAAAAAATGTACCTACACCACCTATTCTAAAATTGAGCGTAATCGGAACCACATATTATGCCTAAGCATGAAATGCTATTTCAGCTCCTCGTTCCTCTAGACGTGAAGGAAGATTCAAAGTCATGGATATCCTCTAGGACCAAACGTATTTATCCATTAGTCATAACGACAGTTTCACCAAAAACAATATTTGTTTAAATAATAGGCAGCAAATTGTAGGAAAGAAGACGTGATATAATGATGGAGAGACAAATATTTTATAGTATGCTGTAAATAAAAAAAATATCCACTGGTATTTTCAATGCTCGAATTACATGGTAATTGTAAAACATACACGACTGATTGCGAGTGTACATGCACACAATAATGTATGGAACATATCTGGGCCACTAGAACTTGGAACATTTTCGAAATTATTATCAAATCAAGTGCATTGTGTAATATTCAATATCTTTAGTTATTGTCATAGCAAATTTTGATATGATCAAATATTTATAAAACTGTGATGAAATGTCATACATTGTAACAAATCTAAACTGGGCATGTGCATGGATGCAAAGGATTGTTGGATAATCTGTTGTCCCGGCAGTGTGCATTCTGTGGTGATCGGAGAAAAGTCCTCCCTATAATCTGCATAACCAAGCCGGGGTATTTTTTGTTATGAATACTGCGACAGATTGTTCACAATTAGTTATTAATGTCAAGTTAATCGAAGTGAATGGCCGCATTTCCCGTCATGCACCATTCAAGATGGTGGATTTTAACATGTTTCATATACGACCTAACCTTTCTTTTGAACTGTGGAGATTGGGCTAAAAAATTGTACAAATGAGGATAAGACAATCGTTTTACAACTTTGATCATGACGGGATCAAGCCATAAGCCAAGCAAGTGGGGTTTCACCTCACTTCTTATCACTAAGTTGTGTTTGTTGCCAATATTTACAAATGTGATAATGCACTCTTACATAACACCAAGTCAACATGAGTAAATCATATCAGGCAAAGTTAAGCTTAATGTTATATCAGTTTCATTGACCCATTATCAGTGACATTGCAAACAACTTTAGAGATGCAAACAATTTTTATTATATCCGATCTGCTGGCTCACCAAGTCAGGTTTGTACCATTTGAACGGATTATAGGGGAAAACCGTCATGGTTATTTGAACATACTATTTTAATATATTTGTTCAAATCTACACTGACTATTATAAAATATTATTACTCATTAACTAGAATTTAATGTGATGTACTTAGGCTTGTGTGATAACAAATGAAGCATCAATAAAAATAAAGATATAGACATAATGGTTTTGACTTGATTTCATGAATTTATTAGGTAAAGAATTATACAAGTAAATATTAAAATACAAGGTATAAGAAAATCGAGGATAACACATAAAACAGTATTATTTTTAAAACACCTATTTCCAATGTAGTCCTCGGAGTGGGACATTCTGAAGTGGGACATTCAAATTTTCCCGGTTCTACACCAGTAAATACATTCAACTGGAAATACAGCGATTTGAAACAATACATTAAAACTCGTCTAGTGTGTGTTAATGTTTAAGATTAAATGCTGGGGGATCGGGAAAAGACTAACAAATTGTGCGTGCTACAACTTATAAATGCTGTGAACGATTTACCTAATGTAGATGTCAGAAGTGGAAGGAAACTATGGAAAACAAATTATCAGAAATTTGATCCTGGTTATCAAATAACCAATGCTATTATAGTAATACTCAGCATGACTTAGTTGAGGGAAAAAGACACCCCCAGCAAAGCAGGAAATAGGAAACGGATGCATAAAGCAAGCAGGGTTAATTGATAACAATACAGGGGCGAGAGTCCATGTAGATAGTGAATTCACATACATAAGACATTCAATGTCCAGTAATTGAAAAGAGGGACATTTGATACATTATGTGTGGCATTGTGTGTCATAAAAACACACTGATATAAAAGTTAAAGTTGAAAATGCAAATGCTAATTCTCTTTTTTACGCTACTTAAATAATAACACATGGCAGCGAAGCGAGGACAATATCACAATTTAGTGTCTGTACAAGGGTTGGCACGATTTACCAAAATTGTAATGATGTCCAAACTGAAGGCTAGGGTATCATCAAAATTTTGGTAAAGAGTGCCAGCCCAAGGGTAGGTTTTAAATTGTGATATTACCCAAGTACATGTGTTATTAATTTTATTACACCGTCCACTCATTCGATCAATCATTCATATGTTCACTCATCATTCATCATCATCGATAGAAATGTTTCCCTTTTGTGCATTTCCAACTTGTACTTGCAGATACCCACTGAATGTGGACATGGCATTATTTGTAGGAGCGCGAGTGTCCCATAAGCTCATTTGTAATTATATTTATTCAAATTTCTGAAAGGCATAAGCTTGTGTGTCTCTCTGTAGTAACTTTGTGATCTCAAGCACTCAACACTAGATAACATGCACAGAATAGATCGGTCGAAATACCTCCAGCAGCCAATAGTGCCGAGACATACTCTCTGCACACGCTGGCAATAAAACAGCGCGCGCTATAGATAGTCTCTTTAAAGAAGGCCATGTGATTCAATTCTGACCAATGATAGCTTGTGTAAGAATGTTGAGGTGTAATACATATTTATGCTGTCCAGTGTGTGAACCTTTAGTCAGACATGATTGAAATGTTAAGCCCTTCTCTATATTGACAGGAAGTGCAAAGGCGTTTCAGCGATAAAGAGTACAACTGATGTGTACAAGTATGCAACTTATTAGTAACAGATATGATAAAAGATCAGTGTAGTATCATGTAAAGGGCAGAATGGCCTTTGGTCTATTATTGTACCCGAAAATACATATGTTTTGCTTTAATAATTACTTGCTCACCATAATGTGTTAAAAATTGTATGACTAAGGGAGCAAACATAACAATTGAAATTGGGTCGGCAGTGTGGTTCTTTGATCGTATCGTTTTATTGCTCTTAATCTTCTTCCGCCACATGTGTGTGTGTATATATATATATATATATATATATATATATATATATATATATATATATATATATATATATATATATATATATATATATATATATATATATATATATATATATATATATATATATATATATTGGCCAGAAACACTTCACTGTTTATTCTCTATGTTCAAATGGATCTGCTTAGTGTGTGTGCGTGTATATATATGCTGATCCCAACAGCGTGAAACATAGTGTAACGGCTCTTGCTTGATACTGTTATATATATATATATATATATATATATATATATATATATATATATATATATATATATATATATATATATATATATATATATATATATATATATATATATATAATCAATTTTAAATTGTAGTTGTACCTGACCTGAAGCCTACTGGAACAAACTCTGTGATAAATTCAGATCTTTCACACACCAAAAACCGGCTATTAGAGTATTTTTACTTATCTACTCGGTTGTATAATTTTTGACGCCATTTGCGGGTGTATCATATTTCATAGCACACGCAATAAATTATCAAAATAGTGCAGACAACATCTCTTTAGCTAAAATGCCGTACTACTGTCATTCCATTATACATGATATATAGTCGCATGAACGTTACAGAAGTCGAAATATTTTAGGCTAAATATTTGATTGGGAAATGGATATCCAATCTTATCATACTTGTCAAATAATCATGATATGTATTTTTATTGGCATATTATTTTCAAATGCAATCCTTCTTCTTGTTACTCTATGGTCTGCGCATCTAGCTGGCAGATTATGTAATTATACTCGAATCACTCTCATATCTCCACTTGTACACGGCATGACATGGTGACTTGGACATTAGGGAATTAGCTAGTAGATATCACAGTGGTCGTGGTTAACTTTTAATCATTTTAGAAGTAATCATGAAGCAGATCGAAGCTCCTAGTCTAGGCCTAGCTGTTTCCTTTCACTCGCTCCCTTCTAAAGTGAATCCATCCTTTATTCCAACTGTAAATTCGTATAAACATAAATAATACAATATTCCAATGATTGGGTGATAAAAATCATCTGCACTGTAAATGAATAAACCAAAGAGTGTTGTTGCCTTAATTTAATATTATTGACAAATATGAAAAATAGCGAAATAATGTGATCACGCCATTGTTCTTCCAGCTGCTTGTAATTAGTCATTATTTGCCGCTGTTGATCTTTTAATGAAATAATTTTGGTATCTCAGAAGAATACTATTCGCGAAATGCAAACATTTGTTCTAAGTATTAATTCATGACAGCTGAGAGTTCTGTGTGACCTCGTGTCACGTCAAAACTATGTGAATATTAGAAAGTTGTATTTGTCATCGGTAACATTCTCACGTAGGTTGCATTATAAAGCTTCTATAATTATTATTATTGATATCTTAACAGACGCCATCTTTGGTACTGTTATCAATGGGAACACTAAATGAATACTATCATTACCAACATCAGATCGTGGACGATTGGAACCTGTTACAAACAGGGAAAGTAAACAAATGAATTGGATCAAAAACACTTGGCTCAGCATGTTAGAACAGCAGAGACTTGTATTAAACATCATGGTTTGATAAGAACAGTTTTATGCAATATAAGTCTTTGTACTTCCAACATGCTGTGTCAAGTGATATTTATCCAATTTATTTAACGTTGTTTCCTTTCCTTGTTTGTAACAGGTTCAGTTCGTCCATGTTCTGATGGCGGTAGTTGTAATCTTTCATTATTGAAAATGTTTATCTGAAAACCTCATGCACGACATTATGCTCCAGCCCAGAATGTTTTTACAAAATGGTGGACAACATTATTCAACTAAGACTAATATCGAAGACTAATATAGGATGATGCTAGGTGTACTGCATTTAACAATAACACAAGTCATTAAGTTCCAATCCTGTGATAAATAAATAACTCTCCGTTCCCACTAGATATATTTTCACCTGGCGATAGACAGATAAAAGAATAATGTCTGCCACCCTTAATTGGTATATTTAAAAAACAAAATTCAATATTTTAATTTTCTTTATAAATAAAGAAGAAATACATCACATTACAAATCTGAGAAGAAAGAAATCTGAGAGAGAGAAAAAAAAAGAAGGGATATACAAAAAGAAAAAGATGGCTCGCATCCAAAGATGATGATCTTCAAAAATAACAATTTTCACTAGTTTCATATTCATTTCTGTACAAACTGATACAAGGGTAGTCACTTCATTTGAAATTCAACCTTATCATTCACCCTAGCATTGAATAATTCAACATTATAAATGTTACACAGTAATAAACTATACTCCTTGAAAGATGGTTTCTGTTCATTCAAATTACTTCTAAGCAATGCATGATTCTAGGTGACCCAAATGGGAAAAACTATAAATTTTATTTCTTTAGTTATTCCTATATATATATATATATATATATATATATATATATATATATATATATATATATATATATATATATATATATATATATATATATATACACACATTGGATATATATATATATATATATATATATATATATATATATATATATATATATATATATATATACATTGGATATATATATATACGCGCATATATTTGATATATACCAATGAATAATAATCTTTGTCCGTTTATGCAGGCTTCAAACATTGCTGGTATAATTCCGGTATAATAAACATTAATAGATATTATAATGGTCTTCTAATAGTATGCTGACAGTTATATTTGCAGACAGCAATTTCACATACAATATTACACACACTCTATTGTGTTGTGACATTATTATTGCAAATTTAGTATCAAATATTTCACAGAATGGCTAATGGCTAGGTGATGACAATGGGTACATTTTATTTGTGGAAGGTTATTTGTATGTCATCACACTGTGAATGCATTGGAGGCCCATTTGGGTAAATCCACACGTTTATGTATAATATAATTTTCACACACTCAAAACGTGCAATATGACACATTTCAATATAAATATAATCAATATCTCTTCAAACGCATACTTAAAGTGTACCTAATATATTTGGTAATTATTTTATATTTGTCAATAAAGATTTTAACAAAAAAGGAATTTTTTTAGTAATGTACTGACATGTTGCTTACTGTATCCTTTTTACAATTAAGTTAAAATATATTGTAATACAAAACGCCATACTTACACGTAACCTCAAAAGCATTATGTGACATCGGCTTAATATGTTTCTTATAGGTTTGGCAAGGAACTGAATATATTTTCACATATCTCACCCCAAAAAATATCTACCCAATTAACACATTTAGCAGTTGCTATTGCGGCTATTTGTTATTATTAAATATATATATATATATAATGTACAATATATTTGCAAAATCCTTTGCTGTTGGAGAAAACAGATGCTATAAATCATTAAAAATCAATTTAGGCGCTTTTGATCGAAGTGCAGAATAAATACATACTTACACAACACTTATATTGAACACACACAAAAAAGTGTGGTACTTTGGTCACATCTTACCTAATATACCTAAAATGCAAAACCGAGCCTTTGGATTTGTTTTGAAACAATATATATATAAAAAAAACATACATAAAAATAAACATACATAGAATATGTAAACATGGGTAGTATTTGCAATTTGTGGATTTTTTAAAAACATTACAGAAATCTGCATCACAACATCCTTGATGAATTATACATAACTTTCTTTGAATGGAAAAATGAAGGCAATGACGTGTAGTTGCCTGATGAAAACACAAATATGTGTGGATAAAACATGACAAGAAATCAATCCGATCCTAGTTTTTTAGGGCGAGTACATTATTGATCATGTTCTACCTGTAATATTCAACCACAAATCAATCGATCAATTCTGTACCTTTGCCTTCATATGCCACATTGCACTCAAGCTATCTCAATCAGAAATGACAGTTTATTATAGCTATACAATAACAGCAGAATAATGCACACATTCCCTGAAGTGAAGGTTCATATTGACTTACCTCCAAAGGTCATTTCCAATTAACTTCATCCTTGGATACATAAATATCTGATATATATGTTCGTTGCATAGAATGGTCCGATACCATTTCCTAATTACTTTTGATAAAATACAACTTAATATATTGGCAGCGACGTTGATAC
This sequence comes from Glandiceps talaboti, assembly GCF_964340395.1. Lineage (NCBI taxonomy): Eukaryota > Metazoa > Hemichordata > Enteropneusta > Spengelidae > Glandiceps > Glandiceps talaboti. The sequence continues at coordinate 5,819,338 of NC_135569.1, forward strand.
AGTGTTATTGATATTTGTTGATTTATTTAGTTATTTTAAACATAAATAAAATGTCCTTGCTTTCCAAACAAGAGAACGCTTACATACATACATACATACATACATACATACAGACAGACAGACAGACAGACAGACAGACAGACAGACACACAGACACACAGACAGACAGACAGACAGACAGACAGACAGACAGACAGACAGACAGACATACATACATACATACATACATACATACATACATACATACATATTAATATAAAAGTACTTGTTACACAGCCAAGGGTTGCCGTTTAATACTCACGAGTAACGTAACATTTACCTTGTTGTTACGTATGTAAGGAGAACTATGTATTACGATGATTGACGTTTTTATAAGTAAATCATATTACAATAGCTTAAACCTTTTTGCAATATGGTGAAAACATTATCAGAATATTAATATGTAGATACCGAGCAACATCTGGTACAAATAACCTCATACTGATATATCAAAATGCAAAAAGTAGGTCCTATGGTGTAGATGTTGCCATTGCGTATTTGTAGAAATTTACAAATTGAGGTCACTTACTATTTTCTTTGTGTATGCTTTGCGTATAGTTTTAAATATATATCTGGTGAGATAAGGGGTTATGCATATCTTGTATAGTCTTAAGTGCATATCACAGAGATAAGAAGTGTGTATGTCATGCATAGTTAAGTGCTTATCTATTGAGATAAGGAATTATGTATGCTTTACATAGTCTTAAGTGCATATCACTGAGATAAGAAAGTGTATATGTCTTGCATTGACTTAAAATCATATCTATTGAGGTGAGGGATTTGTATACTTTGTATTGTCTTTAATTATATCTATTGAGATAAGGGGTTATGTATACCTTACATAGTCTTTAATTTATATCTATTGAGATAGGGGGTTATGTATACTTGCATAATCTTTAATTTATATCTATTGAGATAAGGGGTTATGTATACTTGCATAGTCTTTAATTTATATCTATTGAGATAGGGGGTTATGTATACTTGCATAGTCTTTAATTTATATCTATTGAGATAGGGGGTTATGTATACTTGCATAGTCTTTAATTTATATCTATTGAGATAAGGGGTTATGTATACCTTACATAGTCTTTAATTCATATCTATTGAGGTAAAGAATAATGTATGTATTGTTTAGTTTATATAATTTGACATTATTTCTACAATACATAAATAAACATTTTGTCATTTCTTGTTCATTTTTCAATGTTGTTCATTCTACTTTCTGTTTCATTACTTCTACTTTATACTCAGTTGTCATTTAGGTGAACGTATTGGATTGAAAGATATCATAATCACAAGGTAATATTCTTCAAAGTTGCAGGGTACATTCCTAGTGTCTGGTAGGAAGTATGTAATATGTTTATTTTAAGAGGTGAAACCCTCCATGTTTTCACAACCCTCAACTATTTAAAAGACCTGAACTCGTCACTAGAGTTTTATTCTATCTGTCAATTAAAGATAACCCATGGAAAAAAAATGTCTTTAAGTGAGTAGCATATACTTAGTATGTTTATCATTTCGACTTGAAGGCAGAGACCTGAGACAATTTCCACAAACGTGTTTATTGATGATGGCTACATCGTGAACACATGTACAGTGACATTGCAACTATATTGTATTCCTTCTAAGCATTCATGAGTGGTATAGGTTATTTAACAACAGCAATTTCCGATATATGGTCATATTTTTATTTGTCGACAGTAGTAACAAATCCCGCCAATATGGCCGCTACTGGTTGCACATTCGACCGGAAGCGGAAGCTGATGAAATGAAACAATATCGAGTAATGCTGTGCAAGACCTTGGCGCGGCATAAGAGCTATGCATAGAGCCTGATCACTAGTTAATAGAAAACTCACGTTTTAGTTTGTAGAACGGCACTAGCGAGCAAAACCATCTTTCAGAGTAGAACATGCTAGAAGAAGAAAACAACAAAATATACCTTTACTGTTTTAAACAGACGGTTCAAAACATTTCATTCATGCGATAGATAAAATACTTTTTAGTGTTAACAAGAATAAAGAGAAAATTCAAGTGGGTGTATTATAATCATAAAGTAACACATTCAGTGTAATCTAAATATTGCTACCTCACCATTGAAATTCTTTTATAAGATTTACTAGGCTACACCTTTCAAGAAAATTGATTTATCGTGTATATCAACATTAGCTGCAGATATTTTCGTTTCATCTTGTTTTCATTCTTCATTTCAATTTCGACAAGATTTTATTTTCCCACACAGAAATAACTCAGTTTTCGGCGGCCATATTGGAATTCGAATCTAATGTGAGTTTATGTTAGGACCATTTAGATCTCTTCACCAAACGTTTGCACGGCTATTCCTGATTTTTTTGTGTTCATATAAATAATTGAGAATGGGTAGGTGTTTACTTGAACAACTCTCTCAAACCCTAGATATGAAAACTTAACATTATTACAGAAATTTTGGGGTCCAGAAACATTGGAATAAATCTTTATTTTTCAATTTCAACAATATTTCTTTTTTTTCCTTTTTGAATCAAATCAGTATTCGGCGGCCATATTGGAATCTAAATTGGGTTATATTAAGATTATTTTGACCTCTAAGCCAAACATTGCACGGCTACCCTTGATTTTTTTCTTGATTTTAATTGACAATGGATTGGTGTTTACTTGAACAAAGTGACGTAAAAGTTCAAAGCTTTCATTCTGATGCGCACATTACACTAAAGAGGGTTAACCTAATAATGTGTGAATGACTGTGCTATGCTCTTTGATCAACCTTAAATGAACAACATTAACGGATATACTTCAGCGAGTCAAAACGAGAACGGATGTGAGATGTAAAGTGTTTAGTGTTGATGGCCTTGATTCTTTATCTCAGCTTTATTTTCGCCCTGCTGGTTCATTGATAAAAAACGACGCCAACACTAATCGTTCATGCAACCCATCTATGAACACTATCACACGATCTACGGAGCGATTAGCGAAATGTTGGTACAGATACATGTTTTTCTCTTCTTCACCCATTAATAGTGTGCTTGCTGTTTATCCAAAGCTGACTGCGTATGTAAATGAGCTGTAACCACAGAATGAAAGGCCATTTATTATTTGAGTACACCTTTGACCGAGACGGCACTCTTTGTGAGAATGTCGATAATCAAATACACTGGATAAGTTGCCAAGTTACTGAATATTGATAGTTAATGCTTGATGGTAATTTACAGCAGTGTTTTAAATCATGTCGGGTCTTAAGTAAACAATACCGAACGATGACGAATGCCGCAACGCTTATCTTGGACACACCACTCTGTTGAAGAATGTGCCACACAGAGTATGCATAAGATATAGTTTAAAAGAGAATCGTGATATTCATTGACAACCACGTGTTATTTTATATCACGGTATTGAAAACATTTGTATCTGCTATAAAGTACTATTTCAAGATCTCTGACACAGTTCTAAATGACTCAATTATTTCAAGATCTCCGAGTTAGTTCTAAATTACTTAATACCGCACAGAGGTGGCCAGTATTAAGAATTGGAATATACAGAAAATAGCAAGAACTAGCCGATGATGATTTATATGCTCTCTCCGTTTGTTGAACATGTGTAACCTTTTCCACTTTTCCAGACGTGCTCCATTCATGATGTGTATTGAGTCGTTCATACCCCGTCAGGGTCTGCATAATGAACAGATCAAAAGATTCAAATTGAATACATTTAGTTACTAAATAATGGAGCATTGCCAGCACATTGAGTAGAAGGCCCAGTGGTCGCCATAGAGATATTGGGAGGTCATACACGTACAAACAAACAGACGACGACGATAAACACATGCTAGGTCAGGTTACAAATGACCTTTCGTACTGTTAGGATCATGGTTACTCTTTGTAATCTTTGGTAAAGTTGCAGTGTGTTTTATGCCATTCAGTGTCTTGCTGTGTTTTGAATACACCAATAGGTATAGCGTTTGCAAAACGATTAAACTACCATAAAAAACAAGCATGTGTTTTTAATGGAGATACAAAGCTTAACTAAGCATTATGCTATGCATTTCAACAAACAGTCGATGTTTGTAATATGTAGTTCTACATGAGTGGGAGTCACATATCAAAGTCTCTAAGTTGCGTTTATATTTAAATTTCATTAATCGCAAGAGGTAGACTTTTATTTGTTATATGGGTTAACTCACAAAAGCAATAGTTTGCATATGAATAGACATATATAAACTACGTCATGGTTGTATTGACAGTTCGTAAATCATTCCCCAGACCAATAAACAAACTGAGCCATTCTTGTGCTTTGCAATTTATGCATTCTTTTCTTCGTGTTTGTTTGTTTGCTCAAATTGATTTACACCCATGTAATGTTTAGCTAGCTGTCGAAGGTCGTAGAACTGTAAACAAGCGTTCTGAAAAATATTGTTTTCTTAAGATATACATTTATGTTGATTTAATTTGATTAAAAGTTTTGATAAATGATGTGCATGATCATTGTATTTGCACAAAGTCTCTCTCTCTCTCTCTCTCTCTCTCTCTCTCTCTCTCTCTCTCTCTCTCTCTCTCTCTCTCTCTCTCTCTCTCTCTCTCTCTCACCAACCATCTTTTGACGAGGCCTCAGACACCCAAACTACTATTATAGTAGTCTAAGACAATTAATGAAACATGTATAAACATAAACCTGTATTACGCGTTTTTACCATCTTACATCATACGTTGTATCAGCTTACATAATTTACATATATATTCACTCATTTCAACTATACTGTATGTTGACCTCGCGAAAGCACACCGTACGTGCTAATTGTGTAGTTAAATGTTCAGTGCCCCGAAGACATAATGAAAAATAGAAAGAACAGCCAAAGCCTAGGGGTTATTGCAGTGTACACTGTGATTAAACAATCATAAATACGTAAGATAGAAACATGCATGGGCACGTTTCAAAGCGTTAACACATCATCAAACTTCAAATTAAAGTAAGTATATACTGTAACAATGATTTTTTTTCAATAGTTTTGTCTTCGATCTCATTTTAACTGAAGACAGTTTGGTGACGTCACCGTGTAGTTACATTAAATCCATTCAAACCTGTATCAAGTTGTCAAAATAATGACTTTCACCGCTCTAACTTGTCTCTTGATAGACACAACTTTTCATTACGTGGCATAAAATCTCATTTCCGTTATCATAAAAAAAAGTATTCTTGTCACTTCGATCTCATGTACATAACGTCATCCCGCAATCGTATGTCAAAGGGCAAATGCTTCCATGGCGACCACCCTCTTGTATACAAATTTAATAGTAGGTGCCCTTCTGTGTAAGCACCTGCCACGTATACATAAACCATGTTATAGTCGGTAGCTTTCCACTAAGAATTGTAAGAATTTATACCGACAACTTTAACTCAAATGAAATTTAGCAACTCACCTTTCGCTCAAGTTTCACACAGCAAGTGATTGTTTTGACACTTGCGAAAGTGTCAGCAGATATTATTTCGTTCTCAAGTCTTAATGGGGGTCAAAACATGACACAGCTAAAATGACGTTGGTTTGGTGTTTCACTCACAAAGATAGACAAATTTCATCTCTAGACTAACAATAACAAACACAGCAGGATCCTTTGTCCAATCATATTGAACACTGATAAACATAGCTATTATTTTACAGTGCAGTAATAAAGATAGACAAATATCAACTCTAGACTAACAACAACAGTGACACACATCAGGGTCCTTTGTCCAATCACGCTGAACAGATAAGTATTGTTATTATTTTACAGTGCAGTAAAACAGGCTTCTAATGAAAACATTACTCATGGACTTGATGTTTTTAATGGCTGCAATTATTTATTTTCTAACTAACAATCAACACATCAACTTAATTACTTCTACATCCACACAGTAAACGGCACATATGTAATTGTTTCTTTTGCATTAGAAGCTGTTTGAGTTTGTGTAAAAAATGTAATGTTATATGAGTGAAACACCAAACCATCCTCATTTTAGCTGTAAAACATTCCTCTGTCTAAATAACAAAGGTGTAAGTCGACCCTGATAAGACCTATGAGTAATGGTATAGTAATGCAAGGGGTTCTACACTTTTTATTGTCTATCGTCCATGTACTGTCCATCACCAAGTAACAAAAGATCAAGATACTTTACAAAAAAATGAAAGTGAATCATTTGACCATAAACAGCGAGTCCTACTTTACACAAATTAATGGGATACACGTGAATAACCCAATTCACTGACTTGGTACAAAACACCACTGTGTCTAGAGGCTATCCGTGGCTTCCAATCTCAAGATCTCTCTTCTCGCCATGTCATACCTCTAGACCAACCAAATACTAGCTTGTTCTTGCCGAAATGTTAATAGTTCGTGTGCAACTATGGCCGTTTACATAGAGCGAGTTAATTTTGAACAAACAAAGTTATGATCGATGCACGTCTTGACTTGTTATATATACAACAGATGTCACCACAACTACACTTTTAAACAGGTACATCAAAGTGGCACAAGCTGAGTTAATAAGGTTTTTACTCAAGTGAAAATACTTGCATAACAATTGGCAACTAAAATCAAACTATTCAAGCATAATGTTAATGCGTGACATTACAATTGTCTTCTGTCATTGTTAGAACAGCCGATTGCACAGTAGTAGGACTTTGACTTTGTTCATGTGTATAATAAATTACGTCATCGAATCGGTCAAAGGTTAATGTCTTAACACCAGGTTTGGATTCACTCAATTGCTAGTAATAAGATGATTAAAATACTGTGACTATTCTTTAAATATGCAGTAAAATTTAAAGCTAAAAATGCATATGAACTCAGCTTATATCCCACTAACGATTTAAATAAGCATGACATCACAGAATCAAAACGTACCTTGCTCTCTCAAGATTAGATCTGGTTTTAAATGCAACAACGACAGGTGCAAGAAAAGAAATATATATTAAATATCACATTGCAACAATACCATTGTGATACATGTCCGTTGTGTAGACTTATTCTTTTAAAGGGCAAAGGTCGTCCTGTGCGCATGTGCAGAGGAAATGCTTTTTGTTTGTTGACAAACAATGTTTAAGCTCTTAGCCATCCAAAGTTCCGAGTTTAATAGTTTATTTACATGACGTCAGAGTTCACTTGAATAGTACAAAATCTTTCTTAAATCTTTCCTAGGTTTTGTATGAGCGTCTCAAGTGTAAGTACTAGCTACGTTTTTGCAGAGTGGAAACCCGAGGTACACGTGCGTGAATCAGATAACAGCTCTGCTTTTATCTTCACAAAAATACTTTTCGATGCAAAGGCTTGACGTAGATTATGGAATACAGATTGAACAAACTTAGTGTCCCATGCTATTCACGAATCTTCCCAGTAAATAATTTAGTTGCCGTTTCTCAACTTAATTGATCATACTATATTCAGCCTGTTGAAATGATTGAGTAATTTTCAAATAAGACAAATGTGTGACAAAAATGCGTGTTTCCGATAACATGACTTCTGAAAATAGGGCGGATTATTTATTTTTGTTGTAGAGAAATTGCTTCACAATACTTCTGTGATAGTAATGAGGGTGTAAAAGAAGTAAATGAAGACAATGTGAATCGACGAACAAGTACTGTACATCAATTTGATTTACAATCTTAAAACATTCTGTTTCTCTGGAATGGGGTTTTAAAAACATACTGGCCTTAGATACTTGGTAAACATTTTACAGTTGAATGTAAACAAATGTTTAGGGTCGGTGGCTTAAATTAGGGTCGGTCAGGCTATCAGAAACGTTTTTTATTTGGTCCAATAATTTACAGCTGAAAAGACAGCGATGTAGAAAGGTAATAGGCAATAGTTCTACTCAACAATTTCTCTTATGCTTGAGTCGAAGAAATATGAATCAATTGACAGTCTTTGGTTAAACAACACAATTTCATTAGAAATCTACAATTATTCATTATAATTGCTATAATTGTAAAAAACAACCCTGAAAAATGTGTAAAATGTTTGTTATTGTACGTATCCATACAAGCAATGGATGAGTATATATGGAACCATAGTATATTATTTCAATATTATACAGGCCCGTGTTTACATATATACATGTACATGCATACCTGTGAGATAGTTATACATGTTGAGTTAAAATGATATTCTATTTACCAATGCATATTTTTTGGGGGTATTAGTTTGTTTATTTGCATGTGTGTGTTTGTTTATTTGTGTGTGTGCGTGTGCGTGTGCGTGTGTGTGTGTGTGTGTGTGTGTGTGTGTGTCTGTGTTTGTTTGTTTGTTTGTTTGTTTCTTTGTTTTGTGACATGGTTCCTGGACTCCCTATGATCCATCGACATGTTTATAAAGGAGTTAAAACCAAAGAGTACATTAGTCTAGTTCCTATACAGTATCGTTACGATTTATACCTTCATTCACAGTCTGGTCATCCAGACTAAGAGTACATGTACCTCTCTGTTTGTATCATCGAATATTTTGACGACCATATTTACTATGTCTAAACCTTTTATGGAAGAATGCGCCTCGAGGACCAATTTGTTTGCAAATAAAGAAGCTCGAATCTTCCAACACTTTGTTCCCTGCATTTTTGAAAACATTATCGCAGAAAATTGGTTGTGCATAAGATGTTTTCAAGGAAATTGTTCGCTATTTATTTTCTCCATATATTTAACACAGACACTGTGTTTGCTGACCATTTTGAAGATCATTTGATTCTCTATTTAATAAAATTATATATGGTGATCCCTTCAGCTTTGGGTTGGGTTGGGTTGAAGTGATCTATAACAACAACATAAGTTTAACTATACGACTTTTATTTGTTGAACATTTTGTACGATAATCAATAGGACGTTCACATGGTGAAAAACCCAAAACTTACAGTTGATGGAGAGCACAGCAGTATTCGTCATAGAATTAAAGCGGCAAATAATGGCCTACTACTGTGTCAAATCAGATGTAAAAAGAAAACAAATTGCTACATATATAATCTTAAAATAATGCTAGAAAGGCAGGGCAGGTTTACTCACTTAAGATTCCGGAAATACCTTAAATACTGTTAATGAGAACACTATATTTGCCATTGTAATTGACGTCATGGGAATGTTCTGACTGTGTTAGTCATAATGAAGTCATGGTATTTAACCATTTAAATGATCTTGTTAGTGGTTATGTAGTTTAGACGCGAGACCTCCTGGAGTTTGTTACATAAGCGATTTAATTTTAAGTACTGAAGAGAATGAATTGATTGCGCTTTCTCACGGATGCCAATGCAAATATTTTGAGGCGTTTGTACATAACATGAGTGCAAGGAGTATCGAAAGCTGTCGTTTGGGGAACGTTTTTTTTTTTGTAAAAATCGAAACATGTTTTATGATATAATGTACAATAACAAATAAACAATCAACCACGCATATCAAAGATCGTCTAACAATGTCGGTAGTTACTCTAAATATTGTTAAATGTTTCATGATTTATTGCCCTCCCCCCTCTCCTAAAGCTATCAATTTGCAATGTGTCATACTCATTCTAGACTGCCATGGGTTTCATGTTAGTGTTTACATGTTATGTTTGATATCACAAGGCAGAAACCCGTAAAGGAAATTGCACATTCTATACTTTAAGATTGCAATTTCTTGCTACATTTTGTTTAAATGAAATAAACCATTTAAACGTACTAGGTGCAGACACACGGGCGCCAATGTCTTGATGTCTGCATTTGATGTCTGCATAGTAGCACTTAGTTCATTTCACACAAAATGTAGCAAGAAACTGTGTTCATTCAATCTTTCTCTTTAAAATGCAGCATTGGTGTCTGTGTGGTTATATCAAACAGAGCTGTGTGGTTATATCAAACAGAGCTAGTGAACACTCTCATGGAATAATCAGTTAGTTATGATGAAGCTAGTTACATTTTTCAAACAGCTTCGATATGCATTTCATACATTACTCATATAGTTTTTGTAAATAATGTTTACACACACGTCCAGCTTAAAACCCTGATATATGGTCATTTTATGTTCAAGTGAGATTGATTGATTGATTGATTGATTGATTGATTGATTGATTGACTGACTGACTGACAGACTGACTGATTGATTGATTGGCTGGCTGGCTGGTGACGGTGGTTGGTTGGTTGGTTGGTTGGTTGGTTGGTTGATTGGTTGGTTGGTTGGTTGGTTGGTTAGTTGGTTAGTTGGTTGGTTGATTGATTGATTGATTGATTGATTGATTGATTGATTGATTGATTGATTGATTGATTGATTGATTGATTGATTGATTGATAAACAAACTTGTACAACTATTCAACGTCAATATATAAGGTTAGGTGGTGGTATGTGTTAACAGCTCCTTCCTTTACGGGAAGAAGAATTTTATTGAAGGACAAACCAATATCAAGGGATCTTAATTCAATGTGCATGCATATTGTTAACATCCCACAGTGAGATCAATTGCAAACTTAGCCCACACAAGCTGTCAATTAACTTATGAGTACCTTGTATATCGTGTTCATCAGATATGTTAATTTCAAAGAAATGCCATCGACTCCCATCCCGCCCTGTCCTGTAGCATTCTCAATGAAAAACCAAAACAAATCGTTTCAACTATAGTTTTTATCAAACATACGGTTCGTATTTTATATGAGTCGTAACGTCGTTGTAGTGTCATGTGTTTATGATAATTTGTAATTATTGATTCATCCTTTTAATAGTGTAGTACAATTTTGTGACACAGCTAAAGCATTTGATGTTCATAGAGATAAATTGCATGCTATGTTTGTGGTTCATAATATTGTTTCTGCTTCACTGCTTGGATATTACAGCAATCAAGCGCACTTATCAAAGACAGAGAAAGGTACATGCGTACGTGAGTAATGTATTCTTTTCAAAAACACTGAATCAATACAAAAACGTTGACATTTTGAGTGTACAGAAAATGGTGCATAAGTTCATGAAAACGCAAGCTTTGTAACTGTTTTGTGCGTTATCTATAGGCAAGCAGCCAGGCATAATACATACATACATACATACATACATACATACATACATACATACAGACAGACAGACAGACAGACAGACAGACAGACAGACAGACAGACAGACAGACAGACAGAGACACACACATGTACACAGATACAGACATATATACATGTATATACTATACAAACACAAACCAATACGCAAAACACAAACTAATAGTAAGTATACACGTTTTAAGTCAAATGTACACATGTTAATACTTTGTGTGACGTAGTTGTAATTCAAGGAAGCATATGTTGCTACTAGATACGTGTGTACGTTCAATATAAAAGGCTGTGTTTCTACATTTCTTACAAGTGATGTCTGACGTGTCATTACTGAGTATCTACTGACAAACAATACTTATGTTAAGGCCTAACAAAATAATTGTGTGGTTCCTATTACGCTCAATTTTAGAATAGGTGGGTTAGGTAGAGTTTTTGTTTCATATGTGAGTGTCAAGTTCGGGTATGTTTTCCGTTATTTTCCATATGGTCTCTGTGTTATTGGTTTCTTCTCATCAGATGTACAGCCATTACAGATAGGAAAAACAGTTTTATATTGTCTTTATAAGTTGATGTCAGTTTCCGCATCCAATATTTCTCTTCTCAATTTTCGCGATTTTACTATTTTCGTGTCGAATACGTAAACAAATATATATACATATATATATATATATATATATATATATATATATATATATACATATATATATATATATATATATATATATATATATATATATATATATATATATATATATATATATATATATATATATATATATATATATATATACAAGTTTCAATTAATAAAATAAATTACATAGTGAAAAAAATGAGTGCATTTTTATGTATCTAATAACTTTCGGGCTTAGATTTAATTGATGATTAATCAGCGTTCCCCAGCTTTGTGTTTCATGAACGATTAGCGAAGCGTGTGAAATTAAATTATATAAAAAATAATGTTTGTACTTATTAATAATATCGATGTGGAAGTGAATCTCTCATGTACAAATATATCATTTTTTCATTTTGGTTTTTATTTTTAGTTCATTTTGATATCGCAAAGCTATTTCATAAGGAAATCATAACTGTAAAAACGAAAAACATATTTTAGGATGAGTTAAATTTTACATCACAATCTTCACATTTATGTGAAAATACTTCAAAACAATAATTGTTATCCAGTGTTTCCAAATGTTGCATTTTTATCAGCAATATGTAAACATTTAAGAAAATAAAACACAAAATTATTGAAACCTCTTGATAAGGTATAATGCTTATAATTTGCTCTATTTCAAAAATTTTACGATAAACCCTAAACAATTTTGGTGTTTTTACTCAGAATGGGTGTGAGATTTCTTGAATAAAGTAATAAGAGAGGTTTTAGATTGTATTTATAGATCATATACTGGCATATACTGCGTTAAGAGAAGAATGTACAATAGTAAACCAAGCATCCAATTTACTGAAGCTAGGGAGATAGGGTTAAGATTTAGATTCCCTTTGTTAACCCTTACTTTTGTGGTCTTCAAATGAGTGGACAATGTTGAACATGCGTCCCTGCTTTGATTTCAGAGATAGAAGAATATTTGGTCGACATATATGTTTTGTCATAATGTCCCGGATATTCAATCCGATTATACTCCATCATACTGTACAACGACTACTAAAAACACAGATGCCAGATTACGTAAAGTAATTTATTATTTTACACATTCTCTCAGTATTAAAATATACAATCACGCCATGCGCTTAGATCCTGGTATTTCACAGAATTACGTGCTTGTTGCGTATACGTTAATGTGATCACTTATGCAGGGTGCATGTTTAGACAGAGAAGCAGAGGCGACCTGCTTCCAAATATGTGTGTTTTTTCCTATAGCATATATATATATATATATATATATATATATATATATATATATATATATATATATATATATATATATATATATATATATATATACACTAGTAGAAAAAATAGTACAGATTACGACATTTTCCGTACTATAGTTCAGATTGAGTTCAATTCTGTACTTTTATGCTGATGAGGTGGACGTTTCTGTACTTTCCCATTAGCGCCTGTCTAATCGGATTATACTCGATCTGAAAAATAGTTCAGATTGCGAGTCGGAAGTGATTTGAATACATTTGCATTTAGTTCAGAATATATTCATGAGTTCACCCCGATAACCGGGCAGTAAACAAATGAATATTCAAATCTACCGTGCTTGCAATCAATACGTACATAAACGCTATACGTGTAGCTAGTGTATTCGATACATATGTATGTATATAAGCAGGCTTATGATATGAACTACATGGTGTACGTAGATTGTAATATCACAGGGCTCATTTTGAAATAAATGTTCGTAGTACGCCTTTTCATTATTTATGCACTACATACCGCCACCACTAAACGTGTTTCACATTTCTACGCGTTTGATGCATAGTAATACAGATTTAGATGACATGACAATCGTTTCCAATAATAGTTTAAAATTGGGCCACAAATATTGCTAGTGTATGGAGCTTCTTAACAAACCTGACCGGCCAATAGCGTCAACAAACTCACAGTAGAGACGTGCTGACAGATTTGAGTCTGTGGACATTATTTCTAGCTAAGTAAAATTGAGTGACTATTGGGAATATTATATGGCATCCATGTCGTCCATGTCGTCTATAGTTTCTGACGGACCGTGTTATGTACAACGTAACGCTGAACGAAATACGGTCCATCAGGAATTAACTAGACTAACCTCTATGGGAATAGTATTCTTGTCCATGTGTCGTTTATAGAACAATTAAGTGTTAGGGTGTGATCTTCACAGTAATAAACAAGCCTTTAGAAGAACAACAGGTATTCACGCCTCAAATATCTTGGGCATCATCCAAATTACGATCATGAGCACCAAAGTAAAGGAAATACTTAATGACGTTCGGCATGCAGAACCCCCCCCCCCCCCGGGCCCGTACCTATGGGTACATGCCCGGCATCCATGTAACTGTTATATCACTCTACGTGACGATTCTGAGGGCCCTCATCTCTTATTCTCTTGTTTTATTTCAATGTGGTATACTCATAACTCCTGTTTTTATAGTATAACAGTACAATTGGCTTCGATCAGTGCATTCCAGATTTTCATGAGTCATGTGTGCACATTGCACAGATATCTGCAGAATACCTAAAAAGGATTATGGGTAATGTATACATATGCGGGAAAAACAAACTGCTGTAAGGAGCATAGTCTCGCTGCCAGACTCGAGACTATCGTCCCTAATCTGTTTACCGAGCGGCGCAGCCGCGAGAAGAGAGGGACCAGTCCCCCTCTCTTCTCGCGGCTGCGCCGCTCGGTAAACAGATTAGGGACGATAGTCTCGAGTCTGGCAGCGAGACTATAAGGAGCACTGACTTTGCCCTCATATCTTCATCCCATTTTGCACTGAAGAAGTTTCACATGGCTCTCATATTTCATATATACTCTTTCTAAATATATGGTGATGCAACATGAGTAGAAATAACTGGCCTGGGGTTAACTAAGTTTGGTAGTCAATATAGCAGGTTTACCATCAAACTGACGCAAAATTTGTTTCAAATTTGTCTAGTAAAAACCGTTGGCCCAGTTGTCGATTAGGCTTACAAGTTACACAAAGCATGATAAGACACTGTGAATGGTGCAAATAAACAACGTGCGAAATGCCAAATACCAAATGCAAACAATACAAGCGAACAAAAAGGCCTGTATGCACTCTAATAGCCCGATATTTTGCCTAAAATCAGGCTCACATGTGCGAACGGTGTGTTTTTGACGTACCTAGTAGGCAGTGATGTAGATAATAGCCGGTTACCGGTCACAACGCCCAGCTATAACTTATAAGTATAACAGTTGTGGGACCGGCTTAGGAAAGTACTCAAACCTGACGATCATTGAACAAATTCTAAGGTTGGAAACTTAAATATGAGTTGCCCTGGAGTTCTAATAGCAAGTAAAATACCCAAAGTGTAAACAAAAAGATAAATTAATTCATAATTATTTGGAAAACATTAGACGATTACGCAGTAAAACAAGACTGGCCACGCTATCGCTAGCGAAAGCCTTCGAACTAGTTTCATAACGACCGGACGTTGAAGGAAGCGCGAAGCGAAGTGTGAGGTCAATGTGACGTCTCATGATGATGTATGATGCATCAACATGACGTTTACGTAGAGTTGCACTAAATGTTTTCTAAACTTCAGTGGAAAGAATTTTTGTCGATCAGACACTGACTATGTTTAAATTCTTAAAACATCTGAGAAAACAAGAGGGGAAGCAAAATGTGACACTGACAGACAAGCCAGACGTACGGCACATGTACAGAAGGCGAGGCACACCCTCTGATGCAAACTGGACAATTATCGTGCGTGTCACGTATAAGGCATCAGATGTAATACATGTAGCTAACCAAATGTTCTTGTACTGCAGTCTTTCTTGTAACTGGTATTGGAAATTGTCAGAAACCTGATGATTTTATGACTGAATAAGTTTCGATACGGAGACGAGAGAGAGAGAGAGAGAGAGAGAGAGAGAGAGAGAGAGAGAGAGAGAGAGAGGGGCATACACTTATATAAATGTAAATTTACTTGGTAAACAACTGCTCCTGAGGTTTAATTTTGGTTCAAATCATGAGCAGAATATTCGGGGGCCCTTTCAGACCATCACAATTGTCATGCCCCCCTCCCTTTGAACCTCAATTTTGTTCATGCCCCCCCCCCCCGTAAATTCTGACTCCAGCATAATTTCAAGATTATTCCGAGCTCGGTATTACAGGCATTCGACTAGAGTCTGTTATACCTCAAAGATATACAACAGTCCATTTCTGTACAAGGCATATCAGAAACCAAACATTTGCAGTGTGGAGTGCCACAAAACCCTGTGCTTGGTCCACTCTTACACGCGTATGCTGTCTATACACACCACCACCACTTGGAAAGCTAATCCGACATCAAAATCTCAATATGCAATAATGCAACAACATGCAGACGACAACCAGATTTACCAATATATTTCCCCAATCACATTCGTCAACTACAGTAACTAAGATGGAAACTGTTGCACATGATATTAAACGACCCAAAATAAGCTAGTTTAATGATGGCAAAACCGAGGTCCTCCTTATCACGTCTAAGTTCAACAGGCATCCTCGTCTCATGAACCACATCAACATGGGGTCGTCTTCTGTGCAGTTAGTGGATTCAGCATGTACCATTTGTGTAACAATTGATGACCGTTATAACCTCAAGAAGCACATCTCGTTGACATGTAGATCAGTTCTTTTTCACCCCCGAACAATAGGTCGCATCATTGACAGTGGAGGGGGCCCCTCCACTGGCTATGGTCGCATACGCCAGTATCTTACAAACGGAGTTTGTCAGAACCTTGGTCATGCACTTATATCATCGAAACCTGACTACTGAATGGCCCTTCTGTATGGGCTGCCAGCTAAAAACATTGTCCCTCTTCAACATGCCCAAAATACATGACAGCAGCTAGGATTGTGTCAGGTACAAAGAAAACAGATCACGTCACATCGGTTCTTTCAATAACACAGTTTAGTTAGAAATCACACTGGCGTCAAGTGCAGTTAAATAATATACCAGTAGGTAGGGCCTATATGTACATGTAGTCTCAGGTCACTACATTGTGGTCTGAGATGTAGTTTACACCACTATGACCTAAGAACTTGAACCAGGGCTGAGGAGAAGTGGTCTGAGGTTAAATTTTTGCAGCTCTCGTTCAGCAATCTCAAAACATTTCAGCCTACTTCCCGTAATGAACACTTGTCAAGCATTTTTGTAGCTCCCATACTCAAAGACTACATATATGTTTATATACGACTCAAAATATAACACTGAAATTTACTTTGAACACGTTCAGTTTCAGTAGACCTATTAAAACCCAAAATCTCCACCGTATAATTTAATATCGGTAATAGTTTACAGTCAAAAACTTTTAAATTTAGTTTTGACTAGGAGGTCCCCAAGTTTTGCAAGTTGACTCATGACCGCAATCATTGCTTTACTCGCTTGAGCTGCAAGCGCTAAATACCATAGACCACTGCTTGACATAATCACGCCTAGATATTCATAAAAAGCGAACAACGTCGAGTTTATGACCACCAATAACCACTTTTCAATTTTCTTAAGAATTTCATATCTTAGTAAATACAATCATTTTAGTTTTGACATACATGTAATTTACTTTCAAAAGACAATGTTAGAAACCCCTACCCCATTGATTCCTGTGGGAACATGCCTTTCGTGAAGAAAAAATGGTTACATAACATGTCTACAAGAATTGTTGGAGAATGTCTATGTAGAATGCCACACTGATCCCATATCCACACCTTGATTGTTCTTCAATGATCTCCTTCAAAGTAATAGTCTGGATGCCAATATGGTTTCTAACTAAACCACGTCTAGCCAAAAGCCCCTCAAATAGCACAAAAAGTTGTTCACCCAATCAGTGAAACCTAAATGTTTTGGTGATGTAAACAGTATATAAGTAGCATCATGAGCTGACAAATATACCACATTTGAACATTACTGTCCCAATAAACACTAACTTTATGAGGGACTGTGTTATTGAGTTTTGTGATTTATTAATAAAGACATGATGTTAATGACTGTGTGGGTGGCTGTAAATGAATTTTAAATTGCATCTCATGCATTTCAAGACTTCTAGAGTAACGACTCTGACTATACTGTGAGTGGAGGTATAAATGGTAATGATACAGTATAGGAACTAGACTATCAAAGTAATTACCTTGTCCAAAAGACTACAGTCGGGTATTAATCTCACCATTAATGCCTGAATTTATGTCTATCAAGGTGGATCTGATAAGATCATGGAAATCGAGAAACTTTCATCACTTTGGACTTGAGCATTGAATACATTTGTGAAGTACTCAGACCATGATTCATGTTTTTTTTTAGAGATTAATTCCACTAGATCGTCCACTAAATCGTCCACGAAAACAAATACATCGTTCTATCATTCCACCATGTCACTCAACAACGCGCATCACATCCGGGTACCAGTTCTTCTGTGAATTCGAATTCTATCACTTGAATTTCCGTTATTTAGTCGTCTGAAGATCGTAACGGCCTCCGTACCATAACTTGTGTACTTTGTGTAAATACAGCTCTACTTCTCAGTATTGAGCACTTTTCCTTCAGTAACCTCTTATATATATATATATATATATATATATATATATATATATATATATATATATATATATATATATATATATATATATATATATATATATATTACCATTGCTCGGTTGACGGCAACGCGGTCAAAGATATCGGGTTCTTTGCACAATACACGTGTATATAGAAATGATGTCCCTTAAATTTCCCCTCTTTTCATTCTTGCTCTTTTCAACTACAATATAGATTTTGATAATTTCCATAGGTCTCACGAGATATACTCTTCAAGGAAAAACAAGTTCGTGTCGGGGTTTGACACGAGAATAGTCTGTGCTTGGAGTAATTATACTGTCAGTATAATTTCTCAAAGGTATGTGTTATCGTGGAAGTTTAAACATTATTTATACTTTAATGGTGTTATAGATTTTGACCCAAGCTATGCATGCCACGGTCACAAGCTATATTGCGTCAGATCGATTTGCCAAACAAGTTTGCCAGAATTAACGCATCCCATCAAACCATGGACCCTCCACAAAGGTGGAGTGTCTATGGTCAAACAAATGACAGGTCGCAGAAACTATGGTCATGGAAGTATGAACGTCGTTTATACTTGTACGCCGTGACATACAATGAGCGCAGTGCCATGATTGACCGGATTATTCAGTGTCGACAATCCCAGTTAATATAATCCCAAAGGCAAACTTGTTTTATTTACCACCTTGCCAAGCAACACAGGGTGGTGGCGAGGCGAAGTTGTAATGTACTGTCGCTTTGATATTCACGATTTTGGAAAGAAATAGATAACATCGGGTTAGATCTTGAGAGTAAATAAGAAGAAAAGAAGAGTTAATTTGAAATCAGTGATAAACGAGTTGTCTGTTTTTAAGACACTAAATATAAGGAAAGCTATGGGTCCTGATAACATATGTGGTAGGTTACTGAATGTCTATGCATCGCAGTTAGCTAGTGTTTCCAGCAGATTGTTCAATTGGTCGTACAATGATCATACGATATCAACCATTTGGAAAACATCTACCATCTGTCCGGTCCCTAAAAACTTCCAAGGCATCGTCCTGTAGCATTGACTTCCATTGTGATGAAATGCTTCGAGCGTATTTTACTTTGTCAAAACCCACAAAAACATTCACACCTTGACCCATACCAATTTACATATTAAAGTAATAGAGGTACTGATAATGCAACTCTCACATTACTTCACGATGCGTATACACATCTTGAAAAACCAAGTTCATTTGTAAGACTATTGGTTATTGATTTTTCAGCAGTCGTTAACAGAAGTCAACCAAACATGATGGCTCATAAACTTAGTTATTTAAACGTTAACCCCAAACTCATCCTCTGGATAATGGATTTTCTTGTCAACCTTTCCCAGTTTGTTCGCTACCAAAAATTAAGTTCAGCCTTCCATTCAACATTTAGGGGTGCCTCACAGAGCACGATACTCTCACACAAACTATTTACACTTTACACAAATGACTGCTCATCAGGTACCGATACAAATCCACTTATCAAATATTCTGATAACTCTGCATTAGTGTGACCTGTCAAATTCTGACCGTACTTATTTCGATGAAGTTGATAGGTTTGTTACTTGGTGTAAAGAAAACTACTTGGACGAAAGGTCGACTTTAGGAAGAACCCTAAAGTAGTGCCCGACCTTTTTATTGACAATGTTAAAGTTGAACAGGTGACTAAATATATATATATATATATATATATATATATATATATATATATATATATATATATATATATATATATATATATATATATATATATATATATGAACAGTCTTGGATAAAAAATCAAATTTTACGGCCAACACAGATTTCATTAACAAGAAATGTCAATCTAGAGTTTACTGTCTACAACAACATTTACAAAAAAAATTTGTAAATGCCAAGGTATTACAGACATTCTATCGGAGTTTTGAGTCGGTTTAACATTTTCTTTTTTGTGCTGGTTTGGTAGTCTAGGGACTAGCTACAAGAGTGTCTTGAACAAAATTGTAAATGTGTTTAGTAAAGTATTGAGTGAAAAGTAGACTAATTTGAATGAAATGTTTACATCTCGTGTACAAAACAAAGCTGGGAAAATGGTAAATGACAAATGCCACATTATGTCCCAACACTTTGAACTCCTGCCATCAGGGAGACGATTTCGTGTCCCTAAATTCAGAACAGTCAGAACCAAATCAAGTTTTGTGCCCACTTCAACTAAATTTTAAACCAAACTAAATAATTTTATTTCAAAGACATCTGCTCTGCATTCCAGATTGGAAGAACCGCGTTTTTTTTATTGTCTTTTTTAAGTTGATGACCATTTCTGGCAAGACTTCACTCACAATTTTCTCGATTTTACTGATTTTTCTTCTTTATTAAAAAGGTTTAGGGTCGGCACCGGATTTCTAGAATGGAAGCGTTTGGGGAGTTGTGTGATTTATTTGTTGAGAAAGGTTCAAAGACAATAAATATCGCCGGAAGGTGGCACTTGCCGTTCCAGTGAGGAACGACTAGTGCCACCACGGTAGTACTCGACAATTCGATGGACCACGGCCAAGTCCGCCATTCACAATTTTCAAATCACTTGAAATAAAGCAATCTGGCAAAACTCGCCCATGTGCATTTACAATCTTGTCGCAACTAATTCTAGTAGGTAAAACCATAGACCCTCCACCCTGTCTATGGTAAAACCTAGTCGCATTCATAACTTTCATCGAGGGTAAGGTAATTTTAGTCATCAACTTCTATAAAGTCCAAAATGAAACGATAAAACATGTACATTTTGGAAATTATCCCATGTATAATGCCAGATTATAAAGTGACAAAGAGTGGTTCATCTGAGTGGATAGCTTAACCTCTTGACGATTTATAAACAATGGGAAATAGGCAGCTATCTCGATGTTCATTTTAACCTATTTTCCCAGAGAATATTTTCAGAACTGGTATCCAAATTACCAAGATCACGTTTTTCATATTTACTGATATGCCGCTTTAGTTATGGCCGGTTTTGTGAGATGTTTTGCGTGCACAATGTAAACCACAGACAAGGCATGTAAACTTCTACTTGCAAACCCGTCTATTTCAGGCTTGGCCTCTTACCACTCTTGGAGGAATTGTACTGACTCCTCCAAGACCACGTCTGACACAGTGGCCTGAAACCCATAGTCTATCGCGAGTATATTGTCTACCCTTCAAGAGACACACATTCTCTGACAGTCACCCTTTTAAAAATACGCTTGTTAAACGTCTGCTCCTGGAGTTAAATTTGGTTCAACTCATGAGCAAAATATTTGTACGTGACTCCGGGCCCCTTTCAGACAATCCGAATTTTCACGCACGTCCCAATTCGTTTTTTTCCCGTGACAACAATTTTCTCCTGAGCCTCCCCCTACCCTAATCTAGTTCCTGACGACCGTATTCCAATTTTACACTACATCTTTACATATTACGTATAGTCAATGTCATTACTCTCGTTGCCGATGTGTTGGCAATTATATATATATATATATATATATATATATATATATATAATATCCATAATCACAACATATTTCCTGCTCAAAGAAGAACTGTTTCAGCTTATTCCATTTCGATATAAACAGAGTCCAGGGATAAAATACCCATGTACTACTCCTTATATTACTGGCTAGGTAATGTCAACCGTAAAATAATCCAAGCACCAGCGTCCCTAAAATCCGTGAAACAGTGTCGATATTACAGTATTTTGCTGACACATTACTTTCTGTAACTGGTCTATATTTGTGATATCATGGTAAATATGCTTGGAATTTATGGCCTAACAAACCAGACATTACGTAGATTTGAATATTGAATCAAGAAAATCAAAAACAAAAACAAGGCCATGGCCATGGCCGGTCAGGTACTGATATTAGTACTTTAGACATCAGTGGGGGTCACACTTGGTCATTGAAACTATATTGACCGACCAAAATTCTAAACATCACGGATAAATAATTTCATATCGAAATGTATGTACGGAGATTCAGGTTTTTAGACCACGTGGCTTTGACATGACATCATCAGCTAAATTTGCAATACGAAAGTAACGTAAAACATGGATGTATCTAGTAGGGAGCAAAGTCCGCATGTCTGTATGGATGTTTGAAGATTTACTATCGGTATATGGGAGGCATAGAGGGAAATATTTGAATAGCGTTATTTAACGTTACATAATTCATAACTGACTACTAAACTACCGTCAAGAGGATTGTTTTTGCTTCCATTTATCTGTATTAATTTTTTTAAAGGCAGTGATGGTGACTGCCAATGCCGATAGTGAAAATATGGCCCGCACATTCTGAAGATTTTTGTATCATACAAGTTCAATGTTGTAGCTGAGAATGTGATTTATATTTATAACTCAGTAGAATGGGTACCGGTACTGATGCGAGGGATGTGAACCAACCTTTGTGTTGCGTGCTTTTTAATATCACCGTGTGTGTGTGTGTGTGTGTGTGTGTGTGTGTGTGTGTGTGTTGTTTGTTTGTTTGTTTGTTTGTTTGTAATGTAGATTCGTCGTTGATATACTGCTACTAGATCAGACCGTGGGTTATACTACATGACCAGACACAACTCTCCACGGCACCATTTTGGTTTTGCAACTTTGATTACTTTGTTTTGAATAGCTTTTGTCAAGTTCTTGACTTTCCTGATATGACAATAAAGCAAGGGCGGTGAAATATTATTATAGTAGTCCTTCAAAAAACAATACAATTTTGAAACTTTTAGTGGAAAATGTTAGTGAAGACACAGTTTACCCGCATAAATTAACTAACAAAAGACAAAAGAAATGTACACATGGTTTATTTTCTAGGTGTCGACCTCATGAATATGCACCAAGATTTAGAACCGAGTCAGCTTTAAATGCGTTCACACCTCCAAATCTGGTCTGGACAATATTGTCTGGGCTTAGTCACCCTTTTATGCGGACTACAGAGCGGCCCTGGTGCGGACTATTTCTGCCACCTATTAATGCCTGAAAGTCAAGTGGCATATGCTGAGGTTGTGTACAACCAGCAACCCATAACATTTTAGCAATCTACAGTTCTACCTCAGTATGGCTATTAGCCATGCTAGGTAGTTACTATAATGATTAATATAATGGTTGTCTTGGTAAAAGTTGTCGAACCCCCCCCCCCCCCAAAAAAAAAAAAAAAAAAAAAAAATGATCAACAAAACATTCTATGATATTGAAAGCGCTCCTGGCATGTAATTCCATAGAACAGTTTCCTGTAGGGAATGGCAGCGATTTCATTCAAACTCAAAGACAGAGATGTTGCTAACCAACGTGAACAGCCATAAAAAATTGTATGTGAATGAGTATGACTCTGAGATCCCGCTAACGGTTTCATTGTTGTCGGTCTAACCAGAGACACTGGAGAACTTCACTGTCTATGATCTAATCGTATTGCTCAGTGTGGAAACTGTGCAAAGCGTTACTATTTTGGCGTTGTATTTTCGCACATTTTTGGTTCACAAGGGTCCAATAATTTAAGCTTGAGTTAGGAAATAGGCCTGTTAAAAAATTGTGTTGTTCCGATTAGGCAAAATAAATAAATAGGTGGAGTAGGTAGATTTATTTTTATTCATGTGCGAGTGTCTAATTCTGGTTTTCCATTTTTTCCAAATGATCTCTGTGTTATTGGCTTCTTTCCATTAGATGTACAACCATTACAGATTGGAGGAACAGTTTTATATTGTCTTTTTAAGTTGATGTCAGTTTCTGCATCCACTATGTCTCGTGAGACTTCACAATTGTTGCGATTTTGTTAGTTTTTCAAGAACACGTAAAAAAAAGTTAAGGGTCGGCAGTAAAAAACTAGGTGGGTCGGGTAACAGAAACCAAACAGTTATTTTTTAGGCCTAAGGCATAACGTAGCATATAAATCTACCCAACCTGCGCGAGCAAGATCTGCATCGGTCAATGTAATATTTACATGGTCTATTACAATTTGGTAAAGTGTACCACTGTACATGCTTGTGCGAGACGTAAAAAACATCATGCCGTCTAATTGTACGAAACGATTTAGTCACTATGGTTTTGAAGTCAGTGAGATAATGTTTGTGAAGTACCCGGTATCGTGATGTTATCGCTTGTATAGAAAAACCATCACTGAGGCAAAATCTCACTTTTATCATCATTCATTTTTTAAAGTCTTCAATCATGCCAATTAAAAATACTGCAGTCATTTATGTGACTTTTTTTCCAAAAATGTTTATCGTGCATCTCGATTATATTTTTTTTCGTCTTCGTAACATCTTTTGTTTTTAATTGTGCCAAAAGTAGTAGCTACCACATATAGAACAGTGGAAAAATACAGAATGAGACTCAGAAATGTAAAATCATTTACTTCAATGTCCAAAATGCGGACATCAGAAAATGATGCATGCACGTTGTGATGGACTCGTGATTAGCTCTAGTCCAGATGCCAATTGGTATCTAACTAAACCATAGACAATAGAGAGGGTCCTCTCTATTTTCTATGACTAAACCAAGTTTAGTGAGTGGAGGTGTAAATGGTAACGATACTGTTATGTTTAGGAACACGGTGATAGGAACTAGACGAGATTAGCACTGACAACACACGCTCCGCGAACTCCAGCAAAGAGGCCTGGTGGGGTATATAGAGACTTGTCAGAGTTGTCGGGGCTACTGTTCATGTACATATAAGTTCCACGTATTCTCAATTTATTTCGTGCTGGATAGAAAACAGTCAGTATAGTCCTTGTGTTCTCCAGTGTATAGCCGATGGATTGGATAGTGAGAGTCATGATATGTGTGATACATTGTAGTTTATACACCAGAACTGAATTTTAGACTGATCCCGTCGGCATCTTCAGAGAAAGCATCAAGCGGGTACCACAATAAACTGAAAACGTAACGACTATAAGCATAACTAAAAGTTTTAATTTACATGGAACTACGGTCATATTTGATAAGCTTATCCCCCACTTCCACATATGGTCTCATACCCCTTGGTCAGCGAAAAGCCAATCATGTTCATGTCCGGACATACGATCCCGCGAGTTATAAATGGGGCGGTCATATGGGTTAAGTTAGGGTGGAATATAATATATGGAAAAAGTCTGATTGATACTGGCTGTGATGGGTAGTAGAGCATTTTTTAATTGTCAAAAACAGGGTTGGGGGCCGAATGATATGATTCAAAACGTCATGATTTTCTGGTATATCTTTGTTGTCATGTTGTGTGTCCAGTTGAGGATGGCTGTCTTTGACTGGCAAGTTAAGCTACAACAGTAAGTGACTGATTTTGAAAGCAAAGAAAGTGGACGAACATTGGTGTTAGTTAAAAAAACTATTGTTATTAAAGATATACAAGTAAACACAGCAAAACAATTGAGAGTCGGTACGGAAAGGAACAGATGACCACAGGAAGGTGTTCAGCTGTTCTTCATTGTTCTTTGCAATTTGACGACCGGGCGAGGCCTTGAGTAAGTCCAGAAGTTCGAGCAGTCAGTACGTCGCCATTGATAAGGCCGAATGTTTTTGGCAGTATATTAGGTTGTCATTGAGTAGCTAGCTGTTTACGTTTGTAGTCGTTTAGGTGTGAGCCATTCACTGGTAATGACTGACATTTTTCCCTACTTGGTCGCAACCTCACCTACAAATTAATTGTATATGGTATTAATTGTATTAACTGTCATACTCTACTGCTTTTCTACCACTAAGACTGTCCCCTGGCGTAAGGACAAGCAATGTGCATTGTCAAAAGTGATTCTCACGTGACCCCTTCGCAGGTGGCAAGAAATGAACAGAAATCAATAAACCCATACCTTGATTGACATTACCCACTATACAAAGAAGAAGTTGAAATAATTGAACTTGAAATGCCTTTTGCAGGCCGATAATGTAGGACAAAGAGGACGTAGTGCTGTTACTTTCTACTACGCAAAAACCACAGACAACTAACACAACAACACTGTAATACTTATGCCGGTAGGATTTAAATAGATTGCTGTGTGAAAATTTCAGCTAATGACCAATTTGAACTTCAGTAAAATTGGTATCGCTGAAAGTTAAACGCGATACAAAAAATACAAATAATACCTCTACCTATTGGTTTTGTTAAAAACAGAATCTTTGCATGGAAGGTGGTATGTCGTCAACTTAAAGCTAAAAAAATGACAAAATAAAACGAAGTGAGGGCAGTTAACAATCACCACATTGTAAGTGTCAAAGAGATGACACCTTCCTATAACCCCCACCTTGCTTGCTACAAAGTTCACAACCTTGTAGATAATCTTTGAAGTTTCGCAGTTGTACTTCTAAGAGGGTGAGGGACTGGTATGTGAGTAATGGTCAACAATAGCAACACAGATTCAAAACTGATAACTTTGAATATTCGAGGTAGCCTACCTCCATTTTTGAACAAACCATGGAGGTAGGAACACGTCTTTTCTACCTCCATGAACAAACCGATGTGTCTTTAATAGGCAACCGTCCTTGAATCATCAACTATACACTCACAGTCGCAGTTTTCAAACAGACTTTATTTGATTTTCGGATACCGGCTCAGCCAACAACCCTCGCTGTTTTCTTCGGATATTTTGTCATGCTCAGGCATTCGTACAAAAGATTCAACACTAATGTTGTGGTATATTGGTTTTGCGAGAACTAATATCGGCGATCACATACTAGTAGTTGTCAGTGTTTTCGCTAAAGCAAAATACACGGAGATGGTTCAAAATCACTTGACTATCATTTCACTCTTATTTAAATCTACAAATATCTCATTAATATTTTCTCCCAGCTTACTTCAAACTATATGACATTTTCCATGAAAAAAGGTGCGTATCTGGAGCAAAGAAGTGTTTCAGATATCAGAGTGTTCACGTTTGCGTGACCAAGACATAGACTGGCAAGCGACGCCATGAATTGTGATCGAATCCCAGGGTCGGATCGGTAGTAGATCAGTGTTCATGATAATTCATTTGCGTGTTCAATTGCTAAGTCATCGATGTAGGGTTATACATTCAGTGACTACACCATCAACAAAGTTACTTCTTACTATAAATCATGTTGAAAAAGACCCTAGGAAAATGTCTAAGCAACAATGACGGGTGTTACTTTTTTGCAGTGTTTATCCAAATAGTAATCGTCGACTAACGTGACCCTGGCTGAAAACTGCGACAGTGAATGTACCATAAATTCCCAAAACAGACTGACCAGAACAGACATATTGACACAAAAAAGTGTGCAAGTTTACATCTTGTGACAGGTTTGGTTGGGGTCACCTCCATCGGCTAATGGTCGAAATCGTCATTGTAAAATATTTTTAATTACCCTCAACTACAAATCAGCGTATCGTTGACGATCATTTCAATCGTAAGTGTTTAGAACTGATTCAGAAGTAAAACGTAGAATTATTAATGACAATGGTATGCAACGTTTTGTTGTTTAACAATCATCAGCGATTTGGCATGTTTGCACAAACCACAGATACTTGTTAGTGCATACACTTTTGATACTTCTATTCTATAAGGTAAAGGCTAAATTTAAAAAGACATGATCCCAGTATTAACTTTTTTGTTGCGGCTATATTTCCTAAGTGAGGTGTGCCAAAGAAAGTTTTCCCGTGATACTTTGCGCCAGTGCGACTTTTTGACATTGTACGTTCGATGTTCCCAATGAGTAAATGGAATTTTATCGAGAAGTCTATTCATATTTGTTTATGACAGCAAGATATTTTCAATTTTCTGTTTTTGGTCATTTTTGGGGTCAAAAACTGTCATTTGTTTTGTAAATAAAAGAATTCAAAGTAAAAATGAATGACAGCCGCAAAACTAATCGATTGAATGGGCTGACATTTGGTATGCAGGTATGTTAGAGTATCTGGATGAAGAATTCTTCAAGAAAATTTGAAGATGACATTGATATGCAAATACGTCTAAAACGTGCTGTGTAGTATCATATTATAGCCATGTTATTTTACAATACTCGTGAGAAAGTAGAATTTATTGGTGAAGTAAAGTTGCTCATACACCTAAGAAAATTTGACTACACTTGAATACATAATGAGCAAATGAAATGATCACAACAATCACATATCTTTGTAATATTATGACTATACAACATCTAATACAGGGACGAATGGGGTACTTATCAAATAATGCCCTCCGTAACTCAGAAATAAATGTAGATGCGCTGTACCATGCAGTTACGATCAGCGGTTTTGAACTATGGAGGTAGGAAGGAAGGAGGTAGGAAGGATTATAGTCCTACCACCATTTCTGAACAAAATCGTTGTCCTTGAATTGGAATGGTATGCTTTTAATACAAAAGTTGCACAAACATATGTTCTTGCTTTCAAAAGTTTTAGAATTAACACCATGATTTCACCGTCGCCCATACTGAGGTTTTCCTGCATCTATTGCTATGGATTTTGTTGGTGGGACTTTGCTGTACTGTATGAACACTTGTTCAGACTCAGGCCACTAAAACACAATTGCAAAAAAAAACCCGTAAAGACACGAAGTATCGTTTTGCACAATGTTCGGCTTGAAGGGTAACCATGCACGACAGAGAAGATGGGTTTAGAGCCCCATTCACACCTAAAACAAAAAGCGATTCTAGTCTGTTCCTATTATAGTGGTCTGAGGTTCAGATCAAAGTGCCGCATTCATCCACAACATAAAAAATCATAGACCCTACACGACTGGCGTTTGTAAAAGTCAGTTTTAAACCATAATTACTACACCTCTTTATCTTCTCGGCAAGAACATGCAGTGCTGCAATCCAACGTGAGGACCTCTCACCAATGCAACTTTCAGATCACTTCACATTGGGAACGTTGGTGAGAGTTCTACTAATATAATTCAGACTGAGGCAAAAAATATAGCCTTTCCGAGTTGAAATCCGAGGTTTAAATCCTGATATCTGAAAATTCCTAATCAACCCAGATTACATGGAATAAAAAATAAGTCTAACAAACAATTTATGATTTTTCAGTCCCGAAACTTGCTATTATCCATACACTGTATACAAAGCTAAATACACGGTGATTGGTGTATCGCACTCCTTGACTGAGTGGGTCGGAAAAAAAATAGGTAGACTCACTTGTCATAAATCGATTTATAAATCCACAAAGGCACTGTGACAACTAAAGCAGTCCCTTTACAGACCATTTTTCTTTAGAAATAAATAGGCTAAAACAATACTCAATGACAGGCAGTCCAAGGTATGCAAAACCATAAGCGAGCGCGTACTCACGATGCTAGATTAACACACTATTTTACCTGCGCATTGAAGACGCACAGTAAAAAGACCAGTTTTCAACATTAATGCAGGAAATACAAAGCTAACAATTCAAAATTGTATAAAATGTAAGAAAACAAAAAACAGGCGACAGTCAGAGCATGCATGAACTTCGATTTACAATACCATTATTAAGTTCTTGCATTTTGGGGCTAATGAAGTCATAGAGACTAGAGTGGGCGAGTTTCATCACAGTTAGTATAATCAATGGCACCGTGATAATTCTGACCTTCACTTGAAACTGGACCAGAACAGTCTAGGTCGGACGAGTCGTCATCATCATCAATTCAAAGGCGACGTAACCAAATATACACCGTGAATTCATCTTAGATCGCACCGAGTTGAACAATCATGTCTGTCATTGTTGTCCTCTTTGACTAACATCGAATGTATTTATCATTGTAGAATGTAGACCTTTACGCTGTTTGACCGACTATTGAAGTATAACCCACATAGGTGATATTTCATTGACCTACATGGAAATGCTTGTAAATACTTTTTGCAAGTAGTAGTAGCTCAGACCACTCTAGTATTTTAGTGGTCTGAGGTAGTAGTAAGAGTTTTTGCTAACGTTTACATGCTAGCGTAGTTGTACATGTACATATACATGTCAGTTCGTATGTACATGTACATTAAATGTAGCTCTCATCATATCATACACTGTACATGTGTGTAACCCTTTTCTTTTGCACCCTCCCCCTCCGCCTTCATGTGGTCAAACACAGACAACTAACTAACTAAATAGTGTTACTGTTAGTTTTCTGTGGGTCAAACAATTAGTGTACACGCCTTGAATCACGTGCAGGCGAGATAGATTTGAATATTCATTTGTTTACTGCCCGGTTATCGGGGTGAACTCATGAATATATTCTGAACTAAATGCAAATGTATTGAAATCACTTCCGACTCGCAATCTGAACTATTTTTCAGATCGAGTATAATCCGATTAGACAGGCGCTAATGGGAAAGTACAGAAACGTCCACCTCATCAGCATAAAAGTACAGAATTGAACTCAATCTGAACTATAGTACGGAAAATGTCGTAATCTGTACTATTTTTTCTACTAGTGATATATATATATATATATATATATATATATATATATGCTGTCTGATGATCGCGCAATGCGTGAAACTCCGAGTTACAACCAAGAAAGAGTTCCAGTAGTACCAAAACTATTGCGCTCTGCCACTGCGGTATAGAACACTGTCTTAGCAGATTGATACTCACCGAGTTATATATATATATATATATATATATATATATATATATATATATATATATATATATATATATATATATATATATATATATATATATATATATGGCTTCCATTTCATTCAAAATACCATGCATATTTGAAATTTAAAAAAAGGCTCATTTAGGTTAAAATTCAAAAGAGTCATGTTACGTAAATCTTTCTACCACGTTTCTTAAAAACGTGGAAACAGTCATATCGTAAAAGATGGTGGTAGGTGTTGCTGATATACATTTCCGGTACATTTACCGACAAGTAGAGCGTGACCTTTCCGGAAACAAACACCGTCCAAAAATAAATGTTTGGAAATATTGATCTATATTTCCCCACCTTTTGCAATGAACTTAACAATGTCACGTACAATTAGACTATATCTGCACCGAAATACACTATATCTATTCAAAAGTAGACAATTTCTGCATAGAAGAAAACGATATCAGACTCTGAGGTGGACTATATATGCATAGAAATAGACTATATTATCAAATCTGAATGTGTCGTAGGTGATGATATATTGATTCAAGTGATACTATGTAGATATGCGTTTTACGTCATGTTGTAAAACTGTTAATACATATTGAATAAGTTTGATGTAATGCTTATATTTGAACAATAGTAGTTAATTCCGGTCATGTCATTTTGCCATCTGTCTTACACTCATATAATGACAATATTAGTGTTTCCGTGTTTATAAATTTGTGTTCTTCCTCACAAGTATTCCAAATAACGGTAATTATACCAATGGCAAGCCAAGCTGTAAGTCTTTAGAGTAAATGTCAGGAAAGAGTCAGTAGAAACGACTCCGCTCACCGTCTTGCTTTCCAAATAAATCAAGTATATTTTATTTTCCCCATAGAAGCGGCCATCTTGGATTTTAAAATCGCTTTATTTTTATAATATTTCGACCTCTCTTTCAAATATTTGTACCGTGGCCTCTTATTTTTCTTGATCTAAACATAGAATGGGTTTGATTACGCAATAGTTAACGATTCTTATTTTCGAGGCTCATATTCATTTCATACTACGTTAAAACAGGAACTACAATTATAAATGTTATATTTCTGTGATTGACCCTGGCAGATAAAATTTCACTTTTTTCGGCAAGTGGCTATATATAATTGCAGTTGTTTGAATACATAATTACCTATTCGAATTTAAAGTCTGAAAGGTCGGTGATGTGAAAACATGCTGATTTCTTTACTATTCACGATTTTTTTCAGAAGAGGAATTACCATAGGCTATGAATTGAAAACCACTCATGGTCACAAATTTACCCTCAACGTAGACATTTAAGTTGCGATAAATCTATTTCTAATAGCTTAGAGCCATTCCCTGAATATTTCAGTTGACGACAAATGTGCTATATCAAGTCGCTAATAGGTCATTTCTGGCTAATACGTCATGCAAGTGATCTAAAAATTTACCACTTATTATTTAATATGCTGTACTTAACTAGTTGGCGGGATAATTTCGAATAACTGAATAGATAGGGATAGTAATTCTATTTTCGTTTTATATTGTTATATTCTACACCATCGCCTCTCATTATAGGTTGTGTTATTAACAGAGTATGTATCTCCTACCTTATACCATAAAATTATATGTAATCTTTCTTAAAGAAGATTTTTGAGTCTTGAAGTGCTCTACCTAATAATGGACACAGCTAATAGTGGGTATTCAAGAATATCGTTGGGAATTTTCAACCACGACACATGATTTATGTCTTGTGGACGACACAGTCACGAGTAGGCATCAATATATCAATATGCAATTATTGTGCAATGGCTCCAGGGCAAAGTATGCCTTCCTAAGATAGCTTATACAACACACCTTAAATCGCTTACACGCTATTGACATATATATAAACTATAGCATTCTGTATTTCTGGTTTTGGGTATTTTAGAGGAGAGATATTATATTTTTCGTGGGAAACAATTAGTCAATGCTTTCAGTGTTGCTTCTCTAAATGTATGCGTTTCAATAGTTTGGGACATAAATTGTAGATGCGACATTTGGGGTAATGAGTACGGAAGAAGGATTATAGTAGTAGTTTATTTCAAATGCTAAGGCCTCGGCCCATCGCACACAACATTTTACATAACAGTAGAGAAGAAAAAGAACAAAGAACTGAATATCATTCTACTAATAATTAACGGAAAAATAATTAAAGGTAAAAATATGATAGGGGAGAACATATACATCTATGTTTGCTGAAGAATTATTATACATGTATATTAAGTGGGTATCTTGACATAGAGTTAACGTTTTTACAAAGTGCCCTTTGAATACGAAATTATGCAAGAACTAGAATTACTGCATGATTGGGTACACCTGCGTTAATGATAACCCTACGTTGTCTAGTTTCAATAGCAGAAGCGATGATGAACACTTCCTCTGTTGCTACGTAACCATGCTTGTATCATAACCATCTTATATATTGACCTCTAAAAATATATTAAGATTGCAACATCCTGATTTATATGTTTCGATATCGGTGATGTTACGTCCATGTTTGATTGCTGTAATTCTCCCTTCATCGTTACCATTCTCCCATTGACATAAAATCAATATTGCTAGAAGGATCGTGAGTCGTTCGAATTACCATCAGTGGATTCAATATCTTGTAGCAAGAAAGATATACATAATCTGTAAGCGAAGTAGGATTCGCAGCTAATTGTCAATTATATTTCGTATTATTATGTGGCTTCTGTGTATCCCATTGCATACATGATTGACTGATTGATCAGTGAGTGATTACGTGTACTGTCTGTAAAATCCATGCTCCCTAGAATAAAGAGAAGCAATTACGTTTTTCTGTGCATGTGTATTCAAGCCCCACAATGGTTTCATTGCAATCAAAAGGGGAATATGCGCTTTTAATCACGACTCCCACTTGTCGTTGAGAAACGTTGTTACCTTCTTCGTCACGTTTGCAATAACAATTCTCAATTATTCATTCTCTAAATTCTCACATGTTTCGTTATCAGGAATTATAGGAGAATCATACTTCATTATCATTTTAGCAAATCTAATATCGTGAACGCGACTACAGAAGATTGTCACGACTCAATCTCAGAGTCTTGTGAATTATTATGTTTGGGTATAAATTGTTGCCATGGCAATCCATTAAGGGGATATATTATAATAGATGATTTATCTCAGGCTGAGTATATCCAGTATGCTGTCATGGTTACAAAATGAAGTGTATCAGTTGTTTGTTTGCATACCACGATGATACTTACAGCGACTTGTATTAGATACTGTATTATTGGTGTATAGCTAATGATAACATTTGTAATCCCTTTCTTTTTCAAGTGTTTTATTTTTCTCGTCGTGTTGCTATTCACGTGGGCTGCACTATGTCTTAATACCATACAGAAGCTTTAAGACTTGGTTAAAGTGGCCATATGAATGAGGCTTTGGAATTTATTTTGGAGTTTTGATTTATAGAACAATGTTATCATGGTGTCCTACTTGAAAAATCAATGTGAAACAACATAGACCAAGTCTGTGTTTGTAACTCAATACATTGAAAAAAACTAAATTATGTGTCAAAAGTTTGTTACTGTACGTACAATAACAAACATTTTACGCATTTTATTAATCTTTTGCAATTTATTAACTTACAAACAAGGACTTTGTTTCTAGGCATTCAATATATATTAATCTAGTCTGGAGTGTGTATGTCAGTCACTTTCTACAGATCAAAGGTGATGCTAAGTAATCTCCTTAATTAGGAACATAATAAATGAATACACTAGGAGACAAAGATGGAGTAAACAACATTATCGAAATCGGTACATTAATAAAACGCGGAGTATTTTTCAAAATAGATTGAAAAAGCCAGCTAATTAACTATAATTGTTTATGAAATGATTTACTTTAAGGACACGATGCACGTTTTACCTAATTTCGAGTAGTACAATTTACAAGTTATACATTCACTGGTAAGGAGAAATTGTATACAGATAAGCACATGTTACCTATATCGTAAAAAGAAAGTTTATCGATTTCTGAAATAGGATTATATATATATATATATATATATATATATATATATATATATATATATATATATATATATATATATATATATATATATATATATATATATATAATCCTAGGTGTACTCGCAGTTGTCTGATGATCGCGCAATGCGTGAAACTCCGAGTTACAACCAAGAAAGTGTTCCAGTACTACCAAAACTTTACATATATACATATATACATATATATAGTTTTACAAAACTATTACGCTCTGCCACTGCGGTATAGAGCACTGTCTTAGCAGATTGATACTCATCGAGTTATACCTTATATATATATATATATATAGTTTTGGTAGTACTGGAACTCTTTCTTGGTTGTAACTCGGAGTTTCACGCATTGTGCGATCATCATCGTCACGTTCACGATATTAGATTTGTCTGATGATCGCACAATGCGTGAAACTCCGAGTTACAACCAAGAAAGAGTTCCAGTACTACCAAAACTATTGCGCTCTGCCACTGCGGTATAGAGCACTGTCTTAGCAGATTGATACTCAATGATATATATATATATATATATATATATATATATATATATATATATATATATATATATATATATATATATATACATATATATATGGTTAGCTTTTGTTATTCCACACTGTGTTCAAGCACTTTACACAAATGGTTGTATCACCTAATGGTTATGCAAATATAGGTATGTGCTGGGATGGTAATTGTACAACGCCTTGTGCAGATTGTTGGGAGAGGTCATATTTGTTATAATTCATGTACATGCATGGTTGATCACAAATGATAACTTTAAACATTAGGTTGTGTTTTCCTTAACATCAAGGTGCCATCTGTTACTTGTCATTACATTTTAATTATTTACAAACGACCGGATCATGATATATATCACTTTGATAGTTAGTATTACAGTTGTTTTAGTGTCGAAATATTCGCTGTCCTTCAAAAGGGTAACATTTGTTTTAAATGCAAACAAAGACAGCTGTGTCGAGTCTATCTCATTAATCACTATAGACAAACTATGAACCAGACAAGTCTCGCTATCACTACACACTCATAGATGGTTTTTTACATGTGACATAACACAGAACACAGCCATGCACTGAATTCATAGTTTTTAATGAATTTGTTAGTTTATTGTATGGAGGTGTGCAGTGTGATGTGTTTAGTAGACTAGCTAACCACAGTCCTACCAACAATTTGCTTACAACTAAATATTAGGGAGTGAAAGATTACACTCAGTCTGTGATAAAGAGAGGAACTCGCTGCTATTATGTAGTTTTAGCCCAGCTTGAAACTGGCTAACCCGAAGCTTAAACGAATTTACTCAAAGTAATTGACGGTAACTTCAAATGCTGAAAAGGTCACTGTCATTAGCTTCTCTTTTTTTCTGAATAATATGAATGTCTGCATGAAAACCTCCTTAAGATACATTACCATCATATAAACATATAATAATCATTACCTCTGAACACATTGAAAATGTAATTTGAGTGAATTGCAAAGATGGTTAATTTTTTTACATCATCTCATCCTGCTTCTCTCAAAACAGCTATTTTGATATTAAGAATTAAAGCGAAATGATAACTAGTGACATCACTGTAATTACTATACAATTTGGATGTTAAAAGAGTGTTGAAAATGTGTTGGTTTCACTCTTCAGAATGGAACTGAGAGAGATCAGCGCTTAGGCGGAAGTGATGTATAGGCCTTGCTAGGCAACTTCCGTTGAACATCTTGTTTACTGTTTCTATTATATAAACTAAATCCAAAGAATAAGGATGTTATAAGTCGTTACTTGGAGTTTCACGGATGATCGCTGTGTAAACGTAAAACTCCGAGTAGCGACTTATAACATCATTATTCTTTAGATTTAGTCTATAATCCTCTGCTACTAATATTGCATCGAGCACGGTTCTCTCCAGTGAAACATTGTGTTTATATATAAACACAAAACAGGCAATTGCCTAGTATCTTTTACTTCTGTAATAAATGTTTAAATACCAAATGGTGTGCAGATGTTATCTGTAGCAGCAGACAAATTAATTTGTTCATTAAGTATCTACGATATATTCATTAACATTTAACAAGTACATTATGTGACCTTGGCCCAGAGTACTAAATCTTTAATGCTTGACAGTTTTTAAAATATCTAGGTCACTGGTTTAATATCAGTAATTAGTTTTTTATAACTAGAAACATCACAACAATTGTGATATACAGTTTATATCCTTGACTTTGTACCTAATAGCTTTCATATGCCTAATTAGAGTAAGTATAGTCGAGTATATAGTATGGGCTTTAATATTTCCTTTACGAATGTATATTGAGTAATGATTTGTGTTGTTTATAGGTGTGATGAAGCAACAACTACATATCTATCTTGTTGTTGTTGTTGTTGTTGTTGTTGTTGTTGTTGTTGTTGGTGTTGTTTTTGTTTGTCAGAGTTACGTTTTATGATACATTTAACATATAACATTTATTGGGTTATGAGGCTAGGAGGTATTACTCTTTGCTATGTATTATTAAGTAAAAAGGTACACACATTTACCACAAGACCTTCCCCGAAGAGTACTAAAATCATCCTTATTTAGTAGAGCAAAGTCTTTCACAGGGTGAAAGAAAGATGATGTGCATTAAGCGTAAGAAGAAACCGTAACCTCAATCATGGCCTGCACTAATAAATGAAGGGGAAACAGTTTTTGCTAGATAATGTTCCATATTGATCTTACTTTTTAACATGCTATCGATATAAGATAGTTTCATATTACAGAGCCTTGGTCACGACAACCATTGTGGAAAGCATTTTATGATTGTGTACCAGTAGTATTAGCATTATCTATTATCGAATCTGAATCGCAAAGCTTTCAATGTTTTGGTGAAATATTGTGTTTTTGAACCGGTTATTTCTGCCCGTGTTTATCAAACCGCCCATTTTCAGTTTGCATACAGTAAATGTTTGCATACAGTAAAAGATACAGCAATACATCAGTCAAACCGTGCGAATGGTGACTCCAAATCTACCCTGTTCTCTCTCTCACGCAAACACATCACGTTTTAATAAGTTCTCTGTATGCCAGTGTTTCAACCTAATTTCGTTGATTATTGTCACAAGATAAAATGTATTGAATAGAAGAAGCGTGGCCAGCCAACCGTCAAAAGGCACTAATGAATTGAAATACGACATTGTGTGTAAACCAGCATACAAAACACATCAGTCTTCTAAATCACCCAGATGGAATTATTTCAACTCAATCAATAAAGCTATAGTCATTAAAACTAATATAACAATATCGAATTAATCAATTAAAAGGATGTTCGCTGAATAGTAATAACCGTGAGGGTATACAATTAATAATTGTGTGTGTATATATATATATATATATATATATATATATATATATATATATATATATATATATATATATATATATATATATATATATATATAACTCGGTGAGTATCAATCTGCTAAGACAGTGCTCTATACCGCAGTGGCAGAGCGTAATAGTTTTGGTAGTACTGGAACTCTTTCTTGGGTGTAACTCGGAGTTTCACGCATATTGCGATCATCAGACACACATGAGTGTCTGATGATCGCAATATGCGTGAAACTCCGAGTTACACCCAAGAAAGAGTTCCAGTACTACCAAAACTATATATATATATATTCCATCTGATGATAGCTGTCAAGTGTAAAATACAGTGTTGCAGCCAATGAATATCTTATTGTGTTACTTGTACCGCTCTGGATATGATGTATTGAGCACTGTTTACTCCAGCATAGACATTTTACCTAGAAAGTGCTCTTGGTACCAAAATATGATGTCATAAACAGCCATTGTCCTGTGGTACAGTAACGATTTACTGTATTTTGTCTTTAAACTCATAAAAAGTTGTTAATATGTCATAGAATGTTATTATATACGTAGATGGATGGAATAATTGGTATATGTTATTCTAAGAATATTTCATATGTGATGGGTCATAATGAACATGAGACTTCTTGTTTCATTTAACCAGTGATGTGGTTCATTTGATATGTTTATGACTATTAATTGGTATTTTGCTGTGTCTTCCATTTTAATACACAGTTATATACTACCTCCTATGACCACCAACCGTATGGTTCATTTGTTTGAAATTTGCAACACATACAAGCATCGGGCCTTAGCCTTATTGGTCGTGCTTATTATAATAGCTTACGATGATTAATGATAACCAAACAAGACAGGCTCTCAAAGGACATGGTTTATTAAGAAAAATATACGATATCCTGAAATTTGCCTTTTTAACAACATATGGTAAACAATATAATGACTGCTAGTCGATTCTAAAGCGACAGTCTACGGTGCCTACAGATAAATGACAGTATATCTTTAAACGTTTTAAAAGGAATATCTAAAGTACCGACAATGAAAAGATGCCATCAAAATATTCAACACTTTGTAAAACATTAAGAACATATCCTGAAATTTGTCTTTTTAAACATAGTCTTTCAATTGTATTAGATCGCTTCTAAGATATACAAAGTGCATTGTGAAACAAGTTGTACAATGGTGTACAGCCCAAACTGAATTTTTACCTTCATAATTAATTTCTGTCAAAATGGCGGCCTAAAGTCAAAACATGAAAGGGGCTTTTGACAACTATTAATACATACATTAATATTACTGGTAGCCATTAGTAGGAATTTTCTCCACAGAGAAAATATCGACTTACATGTACATATGGCGAATATGTACCATATGTGTACCCAATACGAGAATGTATTATAGAAAACACTCTTAGATTATGCCTTCATACAACCCTTGCTTGTGTTGTATTTTTACGACCAAGTAATACTTGTTTATCTAGTATCAGGTTTATTGTGTTTTACAAAGTGTTGAATATTTTCACGGCATCTTTTCATTGTCGGTACTTTAGATATTCCTTTTAAAACGTTTAAAAGGTACACTGCCATTTATCTGTAGGCAACATAGACTGTCGCTTTAGAATCGACTAGCAGACATTATATGGTTTACTCTATGTTATTTAAACGCAAAATGCGTTTTTTCTTGCGGACTGGGTGGTGAAACGCTGTGATGCTAACATTTCACTGTGTCCGCGCCTACACAATAACGTCATGCGTTTAAATGAAATATTTCAGAGATTGACGTTTCCCTTATTTTCGCTTTTTGCTATTTAGTGTAGGTTTGACCTAAACTGGAATTCATTCCATGAATGGATTGTTGCCGCCAGTGATGCTATTTTCATACCAAACCTTACTATAATCACAAAAAAGCTCAGTAAAATATAAAGATACTTTAAATATTTTACGATATTTCACTACTATTCAAAATTCATTGAATTTATAATTTGTTCATATCTACGAATATGAGGTCCAATTAATGTTGAATGAGACCGTCAACATATCTCTGTGTAACCTTGCATTTTTTAACAAGAATCTTATCTGCAGTGGTGACAATATATGTCAATAGTGATATCCTTGTGTCCGATTCTCTCGTATTATAGAAAGATTGGACATTTTATCGATGAGGCTGTCAACCGACCTAAATTCGTCACTTTTAGCAGAAAATATGCTATAAGGTATCATACAATTTTTTTTTTTTTTTTTTTTTTTGGGGGGGGGGGAGTTGAACAAAACATGATAGACACTCAACCATGTAATTTAAGCATCTTTCCGCAGTTGTCATTTGCTAGCCCGTGTGTAAATTACATAAATTATGGTATACCACAATGCAATGCAGGAAAATGGCGACCGGAAACAAACAGCACGAAATTTTTAACTATTTTCCGTTATGCCAGTATGGTTGTGTAATTGAATAGAGAATAACATTTCTATTTGTATGGTAAATTGTTATATGCAGTACTTTGTGTAGGTTTTCATGTCTGAGATAGACCTATTTGATTGCTAAGTGTATGCCTGGCAGTGTGTAGTTCAACAGCTGGGCACGGGGGTGTTGGCACGTCCTAAAATAGACGGTCAAGATAATGTATCGTATTGAACAAATATAATAATCATGTTTACTGTTGCACCTGTCAAAGATTAACAGAACTTGAAAAAATATTTGTATTTAGTCTCTCAGTGTGCGGTTGATGATTAAGTTATATATATATATATATATATATATATATATATATATATATATATATATATATATATATATATATATATATATATATATATATATATATATATATATATATATATAATGTATATACATCACAGTATGCCTGATTGTTAAAAACTGTTATAAAATATACAAGGTAATAATGATAATAATGATAATAATAATAATAATAATAATGATGATAATGGGGAAAGTAAAATGTAAAACAAGTGTTACTCTTTTTTATAATGATAATGATAATGGTGATGATCATGGTAATAATAATTCATTCCCAGATATAAAGATAGATTTACAACAATATTTGTACATATTCTGATAAATTATTATTCGTGGGAAAGGGCGGCTGGAATTAGTTGTCTAGCAACTAGTCTATTCCATCTGCTGTTACAATCTGTAAAACTAATAAGGTAATATCAATTCTGAGAATTTAGTAGTATAACAAATTAATACTTTAGAGTCGAGACAAATGCGGACACGGTTTTTAATATTTTTATTCCAGTGTAACAGATGTTACAATATTATTCTCTCC
This sequence comes from Glandiceps talaboti, assembly GCF_964340395.1. Classification (NCBI taxonomy): domain Eukaryota; kingdom Metazoa; phylum Hemichordata; class Enteropneusta; family Spengelidae; genus Glandiceps; species Glandiceps talaboti. Next base: position 5,860,840 of record NC_135569.1, read on the forward strand.
TTTATTTCCCGAGCGATGTAGCTAATATGAAACTAGTATAATACTTCATTTTGAGCACTTTTTGTGTCATTTTTTATTTATTTATTTGTTTATTTAATGCTTTTTATTTTTTTGGAAATTATAGACGTAGATGCCATTCACACTGGTTATTTTGGTTGCATAGAGTAGATTCTCTTTTTAGTCCCCGCTGGACGAAGTCCGGATCCTTAAAACCCAATCATAGCGAAGACTATGTCATTTTCAATGACTTGTTTACTTCTAAATCTGAACCGTTGATATTTTGTCCCTCGGACATTTGATACACCACATTCAATTGACGTCCCCTATCTCGCTAGACTACCTGGCATCGTGCCATCATGTCTAAATCACATGATGGTGACGTGTGCGAGATATTGACGGTATTAGTTTTGTGGATGTATCGATTGTTGTCGCTCTTCCTTGACAAGTACCACTTCACTGCTATAGTCATTGTAAATCCTGACTTCAATCATAGGTCGCATTTTTCTTTCGTCCAATCCGTGTAATGATAACAAATGGGTAGCTCAGAGACCCGTCGTGTTGACTACCCCAGGATGCCGTTTGTATGGTTACACAGTATTTTCAAGTCTTATAGCAAAGTCTCTGTTATGTGTTGATGGCAATGATACACTATTCATGGCAGCATACCATTTCATAATGTGATATCCCAAAGGAGAACTACGTGTACTTAAAACCATGTCTGATAAAAATCTTTAGCAATGATTGGTCCTGTGCTTACTTAGCAGGTGTTTTTGAGTTTAACCAGAGGTTATGGACATATTTGCTTGGGGTTAGATCAGGTGAGAGATCTGGAAATAAAGACAAACAGCTAACGCTGATATTGAAACGTTGTAATTAAACCTGTGCCAATGCACAAGTAAAGAATACACGACTCGGTACAAAATATTACCAAGCCGTACCTCTGACATATTGTATTCATCATTTGGGTCAACCCAATTGTGAGGTGATGCATACGACGTGCATGACGTGTCATACGCTTTGGTGAATGACACTAGCTACTGGTTTACTATGTTGTGAACATGGTATTTTTACTCCAACTATAATACAGCATTTAAGATTCGAATTAAGGCTTAGATAAAAATTGTGTAGTAATAATAAGTGTGAACCCCAATATATAATATTTTGACAACATGACGGTGTTTTAATGATCTAGGGATCACCATAAATTACACAGTTGATGTTCGATTTACCGACGGCATATATAAACACATTTTAGAGCAATAACAACCAGATTTTTTTCCGCGATAAGATTACAGAATTATTAAGTACGTGATTCAAAATTTACAAGTAGGCATTCCAAAAGTGAATACAGCATTAATGCTTATCAGCACCATGGCAACTAATCGATCCTATGACGTCATATGTGTGCAGTAACCTTCTCGCATTAATTTTAACAGGCGTGAGGATTTGCATAGTGATTGTCCGTAATGCCGGATACGGAACAGGTCAACAAACTTTAAAACAAACTTTGCCTTGTCTGTGTGGTGCGATAAAGTGTAGTATGTTGGCATGATTCCAACGTGTATTTAACATCCAAGGGTACACTGAAGAGATCATTTTGCACTTGATATGGCGTGAGTGACATTAAGCAATTCAAAAAGAATGGTATGTAGCGATAATGTTAGAAGAGGATCTATCTCAAGGTGAATTTTAAAAGGTTAAAATTGAAGTCCAGCTACTCGATATTCCTTTTTTGATATATATATCCATTGTATATATATATATATATATATATATATATATATATATATATATATATATATATATATATATATATATATATATATATATATATATATATATATACAACATACAGTACACGTTCGTTGATTCGTTTGACACAGTCCATTTATTCCTTAATACGTGAAAACAGATACGTTCAAGTGATTGCATTCATTACCTTCGATGAAAGCAGTGAATGAATACTTGTTTACCCAGGGAAGCAAGTAAACGATGTCAGTGTACAAGATTCGTCATTGCTAGTACACGCGTGTTACAGTGTAATCAAATTATCCAAGGTCAAGTTTAATGACGTTTGTCATACGAGAAAATCGATATGTTAATTCTAAATGTATGGCTAAATTGATAGATTTATCTCTCATTAGATCTTTATCACTGATTTCGTATTTTTGTACCTTGATGGCCAAGCTGTCGTAGAGAGAGCTTGGAAATATGCAAGCTTAATTCTATATTGTAGGGTTGAACTCTTTCATTTGTAATGAAATAAATACACATTGACCAATGCTATAAGAATATCGGTGCTATAACAATATAATGTAAAATGGACATTTTTAAAGAGTGTAGTTCAATTGGCCAAATCAACACGATAGACATTCACTTCAGAGTAATGCTAGATTATGCAAATTAATTGTTCAAATCGAAATTACTTTTAATGTAACGATATACAGAAACACAGAAAAACTCACTGTAAATGAATCTACACAAACCAGCTACGCTGTGATATGATGGCTCAAGGTATAAGAGGGTAGTAAGGAAGAGTCCATTCACTAACATGAGCGCCCCCTGTAGGCTATTGATAAAATAACCCAGTGGTATTTAGAAATGTCATGGACTAGTACAAATACCAAATTCCGCTTGTAATGTGTGAGGTGTGAATGAACAAATCAGAATGGAGGCAGATAATATTGTATTGTGTTGATATGAGTGTTGATATCCCATATATATATATATATATATATATATATATATATATATATATATATATATATATATATATATATATATATATATATATATATATATATATATATATATAGTTTATTCAGTAATTTGTCCAGCAAACGGACACTAGCAGAATTAAAAGAAAATAAAGAACATAGATAGCAAGACAATAAAAATCAATGTGGTAGTAAAAATGTGTCTAACATGGTCTATACTATTCATTATCCTCTCGGAGTGCCGAGTGTAAAAAAACGTGCAATAATTCTCAAAGTCTGGATATATTGGTGGTTTTCTTGTAAACTCATCAAAGACTTGTGTTTACTGTAAAATGTTTAGAGGCTACTACAGACTAATGATCAAAGACTTCTTTTTGAAAGACTTACAACCTGTCTGCCGAGTAATCATCAAATGTCAAATGAATTTCTTGTTAACCCTCGTCATTACTCGGCAACATTGTCTTTAGGGGCATTGGAATTCATAGCATTGGTATTAGGGGCTGTAATGATTTTAGTATATATCAATAGACGGTTTACAGGATAGCTATCTATAGTGATTACGTCATAGTTATGATTTTCCCCCTGTTCGATATCCAAGATATAAAAGTAACCTCCGAAAATTACAGTTTTTAGGATATTGCCCATGGGCCATATAAGCGCTAACGTCACTCGCCTTACAACTATCCCAGGCGTTCCTATGACACAATGATAAGATTGCCCATGAGTGAAACACCAAGCCTACATCCTTTTAGCTAATAATAATAATAAATAAAATAATAATCTTTTGCCTGTGAAATAGGTCTACCCTGATAGCTCTTAAAACAGTTCTATGCTGTCACACGCAGTTAGTACTGCACAACGCATTTCACAACAGAACGAGAGCTGTCTTTATCATGTATCAGGTCCAGTAGTTGAGTGAGTGTTTTGCGTAGCTTTTAATAGGTATAGTTTGATGATGATGCCATTCAGAACCTGTCGTATCAATTGCATCCAGGTTGTTTTGGGTCTGCCCTGAGGCCTTTTCACTTCCCAGAGGAAAACATTTAGTAAGTATTAAAATAACGAAATTTAGGGCATTGGGGATATATTTTATCTGTTATCCCTGATAGTCATATTCTCTGTATTAAAAAAAATAGTGAGTATTAAAAGTTTAAAACGGATATAATTGTACTTTAAAAATTCCATCAAATAGTAACTAGCATCAATTATCAAATTTGGGGAAAATATCAGAAATAGATAATTAAATTTTTTTTAAATTATAATAAGTGATTCGAATACACCATTACAAGATGGGTGCAATCTACTTAATTAAATGAAAAAAGACATTTCCCCAACGTATATTAATGAAAAAACATAAAGTGATATTCGGATACATCTATCATGTTGTAGCCTCCTCATTAGTTCTGTATGATACATACAACTGAACAAATACATCATTATTGATTTTTTGTAATATTACTATGAATAATTTATAGCTATGAGACAAAAAATGGTGGAAACAATCGAATAGAATGATATCCCGTATTTCCAATCGCTTGTTAAGGTACAATGTGCCTCTGGATTGAATTTCAGAAAATCGATGTTTTGAAATCTCTCCACCTTTTGCCACATGGAAGCTTGCTTTTGGTCATTTTGAAATAATAATAAAAGAAATCTTGGGTCCACTGTCTTGTTTTCAAGGAAATTGACAACCCTTTCTTTTCCCATAGAGTTAAGTTAATTTTGAAATACGCATAGATATTTGCAATTTTGATAATCGATCAAAAAATGCTTGAAACCAAGTACAGTTTAAGTTAGCAAAATGTAGGAACATTTCAATCGCATATTCATCTACATTTGATTGCGAATTATGGTGTCAAATTAAATACAAAATAAACCATAATATCAAATAATATTCAAACTTGTGTAGTTCTTTAACTGGTATTTTCTTTCCTTTATGGATTTGGGGAAGAGTATGTTCATAAAATGGAGCATTTGGTACAGTACTCGACCTTGCATACAGAAACAGCTGTTTATTCTATATTTAGAAATGTAATAAATTTACTCCTACTCGAGAAGGGGTGGCCCTATGGGTATTGTTTAATTTTTAATTCAAAGAACAACTTTGCCATGTTTCTCTAAAATAAAACAAAATTCAATTTGTTTGTTTTGTTTGTTTCCGATAACATGACTTTAGAAAATAGGGTAGGTAGCTCGTGCAAAAAAAATGTTTAGGGTTTTTTATTTGGCCTAATTTTTTTTTAAGAATGTTAAGGAACATATACCAAGTAACGCCAGATTTAAAGTGGATGCCTTCCGTAAGGGCAAAGTCTTTAGATTTCGTACCTACAAACAGTAATTGTTTGAATGCAAAATTCTTAGCTACAGCTATCCCCCGGCGGCTATCATACATTAAGATATTGCCTGATTACCAGAATTATGCAAATGAATAATCTACCTTTATAGTGCATAAGAAAGTTGTTATTATTATTAACGTTTGCATCATATTATATGGCATATGAAGCTTGTATTCTCAAATCATTAATCATACAAATGGCTGATTACAATTAAAGACTGTACCCCAGTAATATCTCATTGGTGACCATTTTAAAATGAAACTTCTAGAAATTAAGAGTGTCTCACCAACCGTATGTATGTCCTGTTAAATGGGGTTACGAATACTTACATAAAACCATAATTAAGCTATGCTAGTATATCATGTTAATGTCAATGCATGCCTTCGATGACATTAATGGTGCCGTCTGGCATTGTTAGAACAGTTTATTACATAGTAGGGATTCCCTCAACATTTTTAATATGATTGTGTAATACATTACATCATCCAGACTATTTATAAGTTTCAATACCAGGTTTGAGTTCATTCAATTACAAGTAATGGTGAAGTATACATCAGTAAGTAAAATACTGCTAGTATGTTTTTATATACAGTACGGGTGACGCCCAAAACGTGTAAACTCAGCTTGTACCCCTTAACGAGTTATAAATTACCCTTCATTGTGGTGACGTTAAGAGGTGACCTTTGATAATCGCTAAAATTATCACATACTGTAAAATGTACGTAACCATGGTTACTGTTATGCACGTTTTCATGGATATGATGACTAGCTACCGTCTGTGTGTATGTCTCTACATATATTTTCTTGAAATTAAACGTGTGTATTTTTTTCAAGACAGGGTATGACGCCATGCCATGTATTCATATTTGTGTTAATTTATTCAAAGTTCTAGGTTTATGCCAATGCAAGTAAAAATGTCATTATTTCTGCTCATTGATCGTGTTCAAAACTACTGCTTAATTTGTGCTAACACATACTTAGCACATATGACCGTTATAGGAAAATAACCACGGAAACAAAGTATGCTGAGAAAATTGGGTCGATTGTGTGTGATGTCACATTTATCAACAACTCTATTATCAATCCCAATGTATAAATATCACGATTGTTTCTGAGATGACATGGTTATGATTACTCAACTCTATGATGTATGTATGTCCACTGAAAAGGGCCATTACATGTTATATTTCAAACTTGGGTATGTTTAATCTAGTTGACTGAGGTTTAATGTACTTTCCCTAGTTTCATTCAGAGCACTTGGCACAACCCCTCCATGCACTAAAGAAGTAAGCTTTTCTAACCATGTTAAAAAGAGTATACAGCTAAAGGTATAAAAAAATAACAGTTTAAGAGATATTAAAACCTACATTCAGAAATATGAAATGAGAAAAAGAGAGACGTTTACAGCTCAAAACACTGAGGTAAAGCACTTTCTGTATTTGTCACATTCATAGCATTCATATCAAGTGTAAAAGAATATTCTTTCAATTGCTATAATTATAAACTTAATATGTGGCCTTTCTAATGTAATCAGTTTGTCTACTAATGAACAGTTGATTGTGATTTAAAGTATAATATTGTCATCAGTGAATGGTAGCTGTCACTACCATGATTATATTTAACTCTCAATGAACTCTAGACAATGTTTTAAGACATCTATGTTTACACTCTAGTCATTGACTATTTACTTACTTTGTACTGCTAACATTGTTTACATTCTAGTCAATGACTATTTACTTAATTATTTTGTACTGTTAACATTGTTTATACTCTAGTCAGTGACTATTTACTTTGCACTGCTAATATTGTTTACACTCTAGTCATTGACTATTTACTTGCCTTTCACTACTAACATTGTATAAAGATTCATAACATTGAGAGACACCGCATACTGGCTGACTATCAAAGCAGTAGAAACAGTATGCCTTTGCTATAAATGAATATGGCAAATCATGAAAACTATTTACTCGAGTGTTCAGAGTTGTAGTGTATCTACAGTGCGTGCAGAGTTAATTTCGTGAAGATATAAGGTCTTTGACGTGACACAATCTTTCATAATTAGTAAGTCAGTGAAATCAGAAATTGTGATTGCTTTGAGGATTACAATGTTGGTCATTTTCAGGATGTCTTGATTAGTAGTCATTGATGAATAAATTAAAGAATCTCCCTGTTGTGTACTTATCGTTCCGATCAAATTATGTTTTTTTATTGCATCAATTTCCGGTCTATCGAATCAGACAATACTTAATGAGATTTTCATTATCTCATCTATGGGATATTAATTTCCGGTTCATTAATAACTGTCCTGACCTGACGTGTCATAGAAAGTGTAACATGAACCCGAGAGAATACCCATCTACAAGGTGCAGCCAACTAGTTAATTTTCTGAGATCATTCTAAAAACCAAAAAAATGTTAGTGAACGCTGTTGACACAGTTTGTATTAACGTTGGTGATTATACTGCAGGGCAACATGGGTTTTCGGGAGAAATGCATGGTTATGTTCATTATAGGACCACATATAAAAGAAACATGTTGGCAATTTTTATCTTCAAAATTAGTCTTGGGGGCGAAAAATAAGATTTGGGCCCAAAATCGTATTCTTAACCATTGCTTAAAACTGAAAACAACTCCAATAGCCATGCCTTAGGAACAGTCAAATGGTGGTATATATTGTAGAGATAACATTTTTGAGTTAGCCAGTGGCAAAGAAATATTCAAAACATGCATGTATGCCTAGCAACAAGACATTAAAGGTGAAACTTTAAGCTGTTTGTATGTATGTACCCTTCCATTACAACATTTCACTATTTTAAATATTTAGTTTTTTCTGAATAAGACTGAAAGGTGTCCAAATATTCTAACTAGCTTTCATCCTGTTAATAGAACATCACCAACTATTTTAGCTACGAGTAATTGGTTATTGATATATTTAGGCACTAGCGATAGTTTCATTTAACCGTATAGGAATCACGTTTACTCACTATAATAATGATGCAGTACAATGCTAATGTAAACAAATATGTCTTGTATTATTAATACCCCGTCCCAACCATTATAAGCGATTTATGCTGTATATGTGAAACTAGGCAGTAATAAAATGAACATCATCAAGTCATCACCACAAAGAGAACTCTGTTTAACTCATTTGTAGGAAATGCACCTCGGCGTTAATATGCCTCGTTGTATTTCTTTACGAAGTCAGTTTAAAATAATGGTTGATTTTCATGCATACCATCATGCTTAATAGAATTGCATATAAATTACGTCACAAAACGATTTGAAAAAAATGTCAACTGTAACATATAAATTATGTCACAAAACGATTTGAAAAAGAAAATATCAACTGTAGGCTGCATATCTTGGGCTATTTTGAGTATGTCTGGTATGTGCAGCGGTAACGTAACGCTCGTCCTCATTGGCTATTCAAAAGCGCGAGATTTAAACGAGATGATGGAAATAGATGAGGTAAAGACGGCAAACTGCTTTCATCAGTTTATTGGATTTAGTCCTAAGACCATAACATTCAAACATTAATGATAAACATCGTATATAAATATAAGTAAATGTATGTATGTAGATAACTTATAAATGTTCAAACAGAAAAAATGTCAATATTCCTTTGAGCAGGTCATGAAAACACGTAAAAAGCCATTGTCTTTATATATTGTTACAGTATTTTTATTTATGTATAAATTTCCGAGTCCGAGAACAGGTTACTGTCACCAAACATTTACTTAATATGAACAACCATCAAAGAATTAGATCAACCAATACGCTTATCATTAACATAAACAAGACTGATAGAAAATGTGCGATTTGAAAAATGATATCTTACAAAAGTACATGTTTAATGAGAAGGTGAAAACAGATTAAAATAGGCAAAAAGGGCCCTCCCAATAACATGAAAATAGTTTAAAATATACATATTTTCCATACACAAGTTCTCTTCTTCCACTTTTGATCGAGAAACAGACATGTTTCGAACATATTTTTGACTTATTTAAGTAAACCATGTTCTTCATTTTCTATCATTTAACCCATTAATGACTGCTATGTAATTACATCCTTACTGTAGAGTGTTAGGCATAAATGGATTGATAGGCCACATTCTACATTTTTCCAAAAATATCATGACTTTTCCCAGAGAATATATTGATAAATTGGTGATAACAACGAAGGTACATAGTATTCTACATCAACTGATTTATAGGCTGTCATTACCAGTTCTGCTATTAACTAAACTCTGTTAACATTAGAATATCATTAATAATCAGTAATCATTTATGCACACGTTTGAGAATACAAATTGTATATCGCCCCCTACAGTTTGATTTTAATATCAGGATTGTACGTCTTGACCATACTTGTGTATACTAGTCCCTTTTTTGTATTTTGTGATTTGTACTGGGTGCACGAGGATGTGCACTATTGTGTACATTTTGGATATTAACTCTGCATCAAAAGGTAATAATTAGATATACTCAAGCCGTTCTGGAAATAATAGTATATTCTAAGTTGGCAGACAGTACATTGAATATCTATCTTTATGCAATACTTTTATTAATATTTCATTTGTTACCCACAGGATATTAAATTTATTGTAATCAATTTTTAGTGAGCATATATGTAGTACCTAAGCATCCCAAATAATCATAAACATCGGTCTCGGAAGCATGACTCCGGGGCATGACTGAACATACCGTGGCTTACAGATTTGGAGCACCTTGGAGACGACATAGTCCAAATTATGGGGTCAAAATCCTGCCTGCATACCGAGAAATGGGCCAAACCTATAGATAATGATACAAAATTAAGAGTCAAGTGTTTACATGTGGCGAAAATGACCTTCATTATGGGAATTATCTCCCGGGTATTCCGCCCAAGGTTTCTCTGCTTCAAATGTTATGTTTATTTACATTTCTACTGCAAGGTATTTCCAAATTAATAAATTTCTATATAGTAGATTAAAAAACGACGGAAAATGGTTCTTCAACTACAAGTCCATGTCAGTAAAGTCTACAACGTTATCTGGGAAGGCTTTACTTTTCAACTGTTGCGGTGTTTCTTCAACGTCCTTTTTCATTTGGTAAGGGTCTGGAACAGCTAAACTCAACAACCCTAGCAGAATAAGAGTTCCAGCTGATGCCATGGCAACAATTGAGTAATAGTCGAAATAGTCGCGCTTTGAACATAAACTACTGCATCCTCGTTCTCCAGCTGCTTTCATCGACTGCCCATCTCCAGAGACGTACTCAATTTCCAAACACACCTTATACCGCATAGGCCAGGGATATAGTCCACTTACTTCAAACCATCTAGGCTCTTTCGGAGAGACAGTTTTCTCGTCACCATGATCGAAAAATGATCGATATGTTCCGTTGTATGAGATAACATAATTTGTTACGGATGAAATGTTTAGTTCAGTCACTCGATCGGTTGAAAGACTTGCCCAAGAGATATTTGCGGACGAGGAGGTGATGTCATCGAAGTGAAAATCGGATGTATTTAGGTTACATTCGATAAATGAAGAAGCGCCCTGGCTTAGAGTTATACCAACAGTAGACAAGATCGCCATCCAAGTGAGTAGACGGAGCTGTTGTTCTTGAACCATTGCCATATTTGTTAACTTTGAGTTTGAAAACCAAAAGCGAAGATTCGTAATCTGCAAATGCCAATGAAATCCTTTTGTATATTACATCTGTATTGAAAAGAAAGAAGGAAACCCATGGTTAAGTTTACAGAAGACAAGCATATAAATGTGTAAGAATGTTGAGGTGTAGGGCCAACCTTTGTGCAGGCAGTAATTAATGACTTTCCTTCAAGGCATTTGTCGGAGAGATACATATCGTAGGCATAATATGTGGTCAAATGGATACTGTCAGTAACGCTAGGCGGAATATAGTCCTATAAATAAAGACCTCGGATCTGTGCTCCGAAGGTTGCCGAACAAACGCCGAACACCTTTGGTGCAAAACGACTTTCGGTCGCTTGTAATACCAAAAGAAAGTCCGGATGTCTAGCAGCTAGACTAGGCGTAATATTGATCAAATCACCTATTCATGATCGCCTTGTTTGTGGGCCGGTCAAGAAGCGCTTCAAAATACTGGTATAATCCTTTCTGAACGGTGCCCTCTACTTTTAAACTGATCGTAATAAATTATTGTGTAAGGTACTTAAAGCAAGTCACGTAACTTTTTTGACTCCTAATCTCTACAGACATAAATCAACTCAATTCTAGTGCTCTTTGGAAACCACTCTAGCCAGACCAACACGGTTTAATATTTTATCGTTTTTGCTAATGGCCAACAACAGTTCATTTTCCTCATCTGGGCAGGTGTTGTGAAAATGGTCCTGTAACCCCAAAATATTGTCCGAAACGTTTTAACCGAAATTGCACACAGACAGTAACCGTTAGTCCATTTCCTACAAGGAGTCATTCAAAGTTTAGGTTTAGAGCCACGTTCCTAACATTTCGGCAACCAATTAAATAGCTAAAATGGATAAAAGTTTTTTGCAGCCGCCATCCATTGGATTTTACATTCACAATGTTGAGGACTCCTTGAGAAACTGTTTTTAAGTATGAAATGATAACTTTTCCAATCCTGTGAAACAAATTTTAACAAGTAAACAAGTACTGGGTTAAAATACGTGTAAAACACATGTGTGTCACTCCTTCCGTTTTAAATTTCTTAAGCATTAACATCCAAAATCTGAAACCAAAATCTGAAGTTTTGCTTCGTATCAGCGTAGGAAGTTGCCGGTAAATATTGGAGATAATGATCCATTGCAGATGAATTTCAGTAAATACCCACATTCAGTAGGTGACATTTTCATTAAAAGGTGAAATTTTAACTTTAATTTTAGTTGCATTTGAATTTTAAAGCATACTTGCATATTGACTATATTTATGATAATGGGATTTTTTTTATTTGCATTAATATGAATATTGTCATTTTGGTGATTACTTTTATTCGATAGATAAACATGACATTTGTCACAATGAATGTTGATAAGAAAGTTTTAATTTCAGTATTTTGCTCCTACGTTTTACATTTTAGAAGGATTTTGCTCCCAAAGGTTAAAATTCGGGAACAAATTCAGGAGTTGATTTCTTAGACTGAGTATGTTTCTCATGGCGTAGTTCTTCCCAAGATGACAGTTGGTATTGTGTGAAGAATCAGGAGGGAGAACAATTTTATGCTAATAGGCCTTTCCAAAATTTGCCATGGTGGCGCTCTATTTCCTGTCTGTGTGTGTTCCTTGGGGGTATAGGTTACTCAGTTAATCATAGAGCACTGCTGCTTTCCTCGATGTCTGAATAATACGAAAAACATTCCTGATTTACGCTTCAACTGAATACAAGGGACAAAGCTTTTAAGAAACAGTACAATGAGGTGATGATACCCCCAATTTGAGCGAGGGCGCTGTATTTTCAATTTCCTGTTTGCAATCTGGAATGACCAATTACGAGGGATTCGTGATGTCTATGACGTACAATGCCGAAATCTACCGGGTGACACTTTGTTCACCCTTGAGCATTTTTAACATCGGCTTTTCTTTCTTTTGACTATACCCCCATCGACAGTTTCATTAAATAATGTATAGTACAGTACCTAGGAAAGTTAGACGGCGGGGAGAAGGAAAAGCCGATTAAAAGTTTCACCAATTAAAATCTACCGCTTCTTCTTTACCTGAAACCTCGACATTCAACCTTCCGTGTCCGGGGTCATGCACTGTCGTGATGTTACTCGGTGCTGTCTCATAAATTTCCTAACTTGAATAAAGGCAGGACAGTAATTACTAGGTTGTGTTTGAGTAGGCGTTCTCCTCAAAGTTGCAATTAATGCGGTCACTTTTCCATACTTCATTTTATTTTGATATATTTTTTTTTCGGATATCAAACTCCATAAACGATATTCTAATGAATATACTCGTCATAGAGGTAGTTAAAAATAATGTCTTTCGTAGAGAAAATGTTTCATGGGTTACTTTTTCACAACAGCCGTCGCTATTTTTCTGGTTGAGTGGTTCTTAACAGTAGGTTACTTACTGTCACCTATATACATAAATATACCTTTTTATTCATGAAGAAACGCCAGTTTGTCCAGACAACTTCATTTTAAGTGTGATTGATGGGTTTTATCA